>NC_081407.1:609249196-609554946 GCF_030272615.1 Cryptomeria japonica
AGCTGAATTATGTGGTTAGCCAAGGGAGAACTTGGAAATTATGAGTCTTAAGACATTGGTAATTATTGGACACCCTTATGTTATACCATAATTGGGTAACAAGATATTATGATGATAAGGTGGTTTATGTGGTTTGAAGGAAATTATAATTTGTGATATGCTGAGATTGGCTAGTAAGTAAATATAAATAAGTAATATGGAAAGAGATAACTTTTTTTTCCAAATTTTAATTAACAAGGTGAGTGTTGATCACTTCTCAAGTGCACACCCCCTTGATATCATAAGTTGCATAAGGGAAGTAGGAGGGAATAAGTCAGCTCTCTGCGTTGTTTAAAATATGTCATGAAATGTGTGGGAAGGGATTTGTTGTCAAGTGTTATTGATTTTACTTGACAATTAGCCCACCCCAAATGGTTCTTAACCATAAGTGTTAGTAATATGGCAACATGCTCCTTATTGACGAGAATGAAAGGATGATTAGAGGTGAAAATTCAAGGAGCTAGCAAAGGTGCTAAGAAAACAAATGATGTCCCTAGTAGAAATATATGATTATTTTTTTTCAAATCCTAAGTGTTTCTAAGTATACAAGTGACAATTTTGTGCCAAACTATCCACCGCATGTGAGTAAGACATGAAAGTGTCGATGCATGAGTTACCATGTAATATTGAACCAAGGTTTAGCATATCAAGAAAATCAATGGAAGTCCTAGAAGAATGGATGGAGGATGGTTTTGGTAATGCATCTTTCTAGTAGGCAAGATAAGATTTATAGTAACCTATTGAAATTGTGGGAAATGTTATCTCCCTATTTTGCATTCTGCTCATACGAGTTCTAGGAGTAAGTTGATCTCTAGGGGAGGAGGATGTAGAGCCCCTCCCCGATCAAGCTATGGTTAACTCAGTTGACCATGGTTGACCCTACTAATAAATGCTATAATTCAAATAGGATGGGCTATGTTAGATGGATAGATTGGTGAGAAAAGTAATTGAACCAGGTTACAGAATCATTTCACATTGAGGTGTGCATTTTGATGTGTTAAGGATAAATAGCTTTATATGATTCTATAATAGGATAACTTTGAGATGATGTATGTCATTATTGGATTTGCAGGACTTTACTATGATGATAGAAATACGATGCATATCTTATGTATGGATCAAAATTATGAGGATTATGATAATTGCTTATGTGGATTTATTTGGATATAAGATATATCGATTTGTTTAAATGTAAATTGTATGCAGAGTGTTTGATGTGTATTCTTATTCATGTGTTTAATATTATATAAGGTTATTTGGAATTACTAATGTGTAATTGAGATGCGAAGGAAAATTATCCATGTGACCATGGAAACATTATGGAGAACCAAACCTAGACCTATATACATTCGTAAAGCCAGGGGTTGTCTATTTGGAGAGACAACACCCCATATGTATCGTATTTTATTTGTGAAAGTAAATGTTGCATGTGTATTAAATTAAATTTATTAATTTCTGTAAATCCAATAAGAGACAAATTTCATGTGTAGTTTTGTAATATATTTTATTGTGTCACTTGACACAGGTGTTGATTTATGTCTTGATTTTTGACTTGTCTCTTGGAGGGAGTTGTTTCAACCATAGGTTTTTCAAACATTTGAATGAGTTTTTAAATTTTCTTTGGGTAGAGAGTCTTTGGAGTGGTCAACTCAGGTTTGACCCGAAAGTTAACTTTAGATGGGTTTATAAGGGGTCAAATGGACTCCTAGGGGTAGTTTAAAGGTGTTTCCTAAAGTCCATAAGGTATACCTATGGGTTAGGAGTATTTTTAGGCATGTGTCTACTCCCATGTGACTGTTTAGTCACCTCAAAAAGTGAGTTTCCTAAGGTGACCGAAAATTGAAATTAGAAGGTGCCATCTAGGTTAGCTAACCTTCCTTTTTTGATGTGAGATCTTGTTTTCCCACTTTCTCTTACTTTTTCCTTTTTCAGGTTTAGAAACCTGTGAGAATTCTCACTGAGGTCTTTTTAGGCAAAAATGAGAGACTTTGTGGGTAATCATCCACTCTCCATTTTTGGAGATCATGCAATTTTGAGAAAAAGAGTTTTTGGGATAGAATTTTGGTTAAGTGTAGAAGGTAGGATTGTGGAATTGGGGTGCTCATCCTCAAACTAGTCCTAGCAAACCTTTGGGTAGATTGAAGGTTGGTTCATCTTCTCCTTTTGTTTCTTTTTACATTGCATGTTTATGTTGGAAAGATTGTTTGCATGTAAAAGTTGATTCCTTGTATTTTCTTTTGTGAAAATTAATATGTGACCTATCTTTTTTTATTTTATGCATTTCCTATGATTTGGGAGTAACCAAGGCCTTCTACTCTTGGGAGAGTAGGATGGTCTTGTGGGTGGTAGGATTTTGATAGCCCTCGAGTGATATGCTCTCATTATGAGAGTGACCTCAAGGGATGTATATGTGACCCTTGCTGCATGGCCTGGTTTATGTATTTGGGGGTCATAAGGGGAGAAAGTATGGCATGATTGCCTTGGGGGGGAATAAGGATGTGGGGTTAATGAACTTATGATATATCTTTGTTTTCCATGAGATGGCTTTATAATCTACTATTCTTACAGTCTCCCCGGGGTATTTGGTCCACTACCACCCATGTAAAAACATCACATTTTGTGATGAAGTCTAGCCTTGGTGGGGAAAGTGTTTGCTAAATGTTTTTCCCTTTCTTGTTGTGTTTGCATGTGTGTAACCTATCTAGGGATTGGTTCTCCAAGCTCGGGGATGGCTTCTAGTAAGCCTAGGCTAGGAGGTGAGCAGTCCATGGTCATAGCCTCATGATTTATTCGCAAGATTGCCTGGAAACAAAAGAAAAAGACAAGTTTGAAAGTTGTTGGTTTTACTTGATTTACATAAAAAGATTAAGGGGTGGAATACCATATTTTTAGTTGCAGCAATGTAAAGGAAAAGCTATATGTTGTATTTATTTTGAAAAAGAAATGCATTCATTTTTTTTAAAGCCCTCATTCAATAGAAATGAGAGACTAGATGGGTATCTCACCCCTATGTAATGTTGACTATCTTTTATTCTAAGTATTCTTTGAAAGAAAAGTATTATTTTGTCACAAAATGAAATGTTTATGTTGGATTTTAAGTTATGTATTGTTCTCAAATAATATTGGTTGTATACAGGTTATTTTGAAAATAAAAGTTGATTTTATCTCCTTATGCATAGTAAAATAATGGAAATGAGTAAAGTAATAAATTTGCATGTCAATAAGAGAATATTAAGCATTTAGTCCTAATTATTTTTTTCCAAATACGTATCATAGTTTAATAGATTTAACATGTCTATCTCTAAGGTAAATTTAAATGATTTCTAGTCTAATATAGTTGCTGTTAAAATTTATTAAATTCTATCACTTTATTTAGTTGTAGTAAATAAATCTAGAATTAATAAACCATCTCTGAAGTTAGCAAATAGATTGTCAATAGAAAAAGAAATTCTTTATTTAAATCTTATAGTTTTGAAAATCTGCTTTAAGTGATTTTAGAAAAATAAATATATAAACAGATTGTTTAAAGTAAATAAAAGAAATTTTGCCCTATTATCATGCTGTCAATATTTTAATAATTTTTGCATGATTTAAAAGGGTTTTAAACAAAAAATATATAGGTTGCTTAAGTGTGTGTGTGTGTGTGTGTGTATATATATATATATAACTACATATTTTATTTCTCTGTCTGTGAAACTTCCTTTTATTTTTTTTAAAAGAAAACTATATAACCACAGAAAAATATATATACATAAATATATATATACATATATATATATATATTTTGTATTTTAAAAATATGAAAAAAAAGAGATCTAAAATTACTTTTTTAAAACAAAAAGGGGAGCCTTAGCCACCCCCCACACTGTGGGCGGCGACCCCCAGCAGCGGCCACCGCTGCCACTATGTGCTGCAACCCATAGTCGGGGAGGCTTCGATCCCCCCCTGTGGGCAGCACCCCCAGCGACAGCCAACGCTGCCTCTATGGGTTGGGACCTGCAAGCATGGCTATGACTATCCCTATAGGGAGCCCCCATGACACCCTCCACTGCCACACCCTCACATAGACCCCTCCCCCACGGCTACTGTGTGAAGCTTTGCCTTCCTCCCTTGGCACTTGCAACAACACACACACACACAAATAGCTTAGGGTTTGTTTGATGGCATTTTAAAAAAAAATATAAAAAAAGGTATATATCATATGCAACCCTGGCCCAATTTTGGGTTAGGGTTTGCATAATAAATAAATAAATAACTCACGAAGAAAGAAAAGGGGGGGAAACCCTATTCTAAATTTGGAATAGGGTATCCCATGTTTACTTGGGTATTAATCAATTAAATTTAAATTCGTAAATTGTATGAATTTAAGTAGTTATAAATATATGTACTTTTTAAATGTTTATATATATGAATTTATAAGAGTAAACTTAGATTTGGTATTTTCAGAATTATATATATATATATATGACATATACGCTATACGTAAGCATATAGGTATGTATATATACATATATATAATCATTATAAGATTAATTTGAAAATTAAAGCATTGTAATTGCTTTATTAACGTAAATTTAATAAGTGCCTTGTTGGTATTTTGACCTTAGGGGATTATTTATTTGGTCAACATTAACCAGTGTTATAAAGCAAATGCTATTAAAGGTCATTTTACCCTTTAAACTAATTTTAAACACATTATAGTTAATGCTCATTAAATATTAAGTTGTTATAGTAAAAAATAATAATAATAATAGATTTGATATAATTAATGCTTCGTGTAATTAAAAGATTAATTGAGATTAATAATATCTCTTGTTAACTAATTTAGAGATTTCTTAATGAATTTATATATTTATTAATTGATGAGATAATAATAATTTCTTTGGAAGAGGATATCATGGTGGAATTATATACATTCAAAAATAAGTCCAAGACCTTGTTCTTGCGAACTCTTTTAGCCTAGATGGAATCTTATACTAAATAAATCAATTAACATTTTAACGTTTGACGCTTCAATTTTCAATTGCTCGATTAATTAGTATTATTACATTAAAATCATATTAATATTTAATTTATAGAAGCAAGATTTAATCAAGTTATAAAGGAAGGATGTATTTTCATGGATGGAGGAAACTTGTTAGGAGATAAATAATTATTATTGAATCAAGTAATTATATTAATTCTTATTTTGTAGAAGTCAATATAATTAAGAATTATAATTTGCAACTGTAATAAAAGGCACATTCGATGTGAATTTATTATTATCCTTATAAAATCATATTGTTCCATTTGATTATAGGAGTTATCATGATTTGTTATGTTAGGAATATCCTAACTTTGTCGTCTAGGAGTTTTATAGAAACCTAAGGTTTCTAGATAAATTTGTCCTATTCATCTCTCACATTAGAAAATGTTTTATTATAATTTAAGATCCCGCTTGGAACAACCTGTTAAGTTGTCACATCTAATTA
Organism: Cryptomeria japonica; assembly: GCF_030272615.1. NCBI lineage: Eukaryota > Viridiplantae > Streptophyta > Pinopsida > Cupressales > Cupressaceae > Cryptomeria > Cryptomeria japonica. The sequence continues at coordinate 609,254,707 of NC_081407.1, forward strand.
AGCATAGGTTGCATATAATTAAGTGTTTCAAAAAAAATAAAAAATTGTTGTTTAGGTTTTTGCCCAAAAGTTTGGGCATGACATCGAGGATGTCTAAGAATTGAGCAGTTATGATGGGGTATGGTTACTTTCTTTGTTTTCTTCTTGTAGATTATTCTTTAGTAATGTGTACACTCATTTGAGGACATGATTAAGAAAAGATCATCAAGGACATTGTGGGTTAATATATGAAAAAGGATAATCCTTGTCTATTGATTCAAGTGATACTCATGTCATCTTGGTTTAGTTATACCTAGATTCTTTTATTAACTTGCTAAATCAAAATTTGTGTAAGAAATACTTAGGTCATCCTGGTGTAATTATACCTAGGCACATATTTTTGTACAACATTTTAATAGATCAATGATGAAAAAAAACATTGCAAAAATATGTTGAATAAGATGATATTTTATGCATTTAGCTTAAGTGTTGCATTTCATTATTGTTCACTGCAAACATTACATGCATTTAGATTAAGTAATGCATTTCATTCTACAAGTCTCTAATCATCACATGAAGACCTTATTTTGGATGTGAGCAATGTATTGATTGAGTATAATTAGACAAACAAAAATAAGTTGTATCATTTTAATCTCAGTGTCATCATTTGTATCGTTTAGATTCATTTAGATTCATCTTCATCATATTTAAATTATTTATATAGTTTAATATATGCATTTTCTCACATCATCATATGTACATATCCATTAATCATAACATCATCATGCAAATAGGTCAACTCATCAATAAATAGGATCATAATCACAATGCACGTAGAATGTGGTACATACATTAATTTTATCTTTTTTATATACATCACACATCATTTAGATACATAATCTATCGAATAAAATTCATATCCATACATCAATAAATCATGTAGCTATCTCATATGTGTAATAGCATCATTCTAATATTGTCATCATTATCATCACATAGTTATTTTAATCAAACATCCAATAGGAATCATAGACATTAATAGATGACATTATAAGCATATAGATATGTAAATACTAAGCACTCATCACAATCACATTGTCAATCATAGTATGCAATGAACATCATCATAAGCATCATAAATAGGACATCATTATAAACATGCATATAGAAATCCCATCAATATAATAACATTAGAAATCATCATGTAAATATCCATAAGCATGATAGAATAGAAATAATCTAGACAATCTAATCTCATAAAAATCATCATTTTGAGCATCATACAAATTAAATAAACTCATAATGTCAACACATATAGAGTTTTCCATTGTCCATCTACATATCATCATAAAAAATAAAATTTCCAGGTATACAAGGATATCAATATCAAGATGTGTAGTCCAAATGGTACATTAAAAAAATGCATCATCTTAGTGATATATAACACTCTCTCCAGAAGGTTTAGGCCTCTACTAATTAGCTCCACCTGCCCCTCTAGCCCCAGATGGCCCTCCTCTTGGATTTCCCTATGGAGGACCCATGACACCTGCACTATTGGTCTATGCTCACTGAGGTGATCTCTAAGAAGTGGGTACATAACTTCCAACTCTATAATCATGTGGTACAACTATCTCATATAGCCAATGCTAATAGGAAATCTCCTTGCCAACATAAAACATGTCAAACATGCTATCAGCATGGGCTCCTTGGGCAACAACTTGATCAGCCTTCTCTAAGAGACTCTTAGACCTCCCATATCATTCAATGGCCAAATCACACTCTATGGTCACAACCCTGACCTACTCCTTGGTTGTATATCTCTCTAAAGTAAGTGTCCTCCTCCTAAATTTGGGACATATATGCTCTCAAGCTAGCAATATCATTTAGTTGTTGTGCCTCTTATGTCCCTATTGCCTCATGTACATTCACTAGTTGCTATATATCATGTGCTATTGTCTATTGAACCTAAACTGTGGTAGCTACCTATCCTCCACCTGGCTCATCCACTCTCCTCCTTCACACAACCTGGGGTCCCTCATCCTCCTTTTCATCTCCAGTATCTCCTCAAAAAACCCTCATAGGAACTCTACCTCCACTCCTACCTTCATACCTCCAAACTCCAACTTGACTTCCTCTCCCTAACACCTGCCCTCCCATTCTTTTTGCAATAAAACTTCCAAGTGTCTATACTCTACCTCTCAATCTACCCTCATCTCTGCTACCATTCCCTCTACATCCATATCCATCCTCACCATGTCCTCCATCATCATCTCCTCCTTGTATAATCTATCACCTCCTCCTCCTAAGTGGGTGAACCTGATCATCATCATCATCAAAACTAAGTGATGAAATTGTAAGATCTGTGAGTCTAGGGAAATGATGCTCTTCAAAATACTAAGCAAAATATACGATCATCCCTAGATCTAATAAGTGTGGTTGTATATCCCATGCATGATGTGGCAAAGCCATAAAATCGACACAAGCAATCTCAAAAAAAAATAGATGGGCCCCATTTTGATCTATCCTTATGTTTCCAAGCATACAAGGTTGTCCCCTGTGTCATACCCTAAATCTGACCAAATAGTTTGTACACTCGTGTAATCAACTATCGCTCAATCACATCTAGGGTATGAAAAATCAAAAAACAACTTTAATAAATGATCTATAGCTCTCTAGCATCATCAATCCATGGCTCACATCCAACATAAGGTCTCCATGTGTTTGAGTCAATGGTGTCTAATGTATACTTCCAAAACTCAAATTTCCCTATTCTAGGTTGGGAAACAACTCCTTGATATGCATATAGATACAACTGACTATCCCTCTTTACCCAATCATATACTAGCTAAGTAACAACAATATGCTCTCAACACCATATCTATAGTAATGTGACATAAGGTGAAAAAATGGTTGTACCATAATAAACAACCTAATGTAAATCATGACATAAATGTGCAAGCATACAAACACCCCATGCATATTGGGAACTGTCTCTAACTATATGCTCCAAAATTCAGCCCCATCCAGCTAAAAGACTGTGTGATCTCCTATCTAGACATATAAAAGCCTCAATCAATCCAACCATCATTGATGGTAAGGGATCATAATACTGAATCATTTCATCTTATCACACCTCTAAGCCTACAATGCTATTATTAGTAAAAAGCCTACAAAGTGCTACAATCCTATGCATCTTATGGTGATCATACTATAATAGCTCCATAGTAATTAGAATGCACAAAATCCTATATAGATCCTCAAGAGTAACACTTATCTCATCAATGGATAAGTGAAAAGTTTTGTGGTTGTTATGCCACTTCTTTGCAAGTACTGTTAGTAGACTCCTATTCATCCTAGTATCACACATGTACAAGATATATCTCAAATCTCAGTAGACTCTTGTTCATCCTAGTATGTACAAGATATATTTCTTTCTCTTAGCTCTCTAATATCCTAATGATGGATCACAGAGTGTGATCAGAAACATTGATGCAAAAAACTGCTACACAGTCTAATCCAGAAAGTGTGATTATTATGCTATGGATTGTGAAAATCTAATATCATTAATCTACATGGGTTTTTCTTGCATCATCTAAATAAATCCTCAAGAACATTTTTTTCTAAAATCTCTCTTGAGACATCATAATATTTAAATTCTCCCTAAAATCAATCAATGTTACAAGTACCAATCATCATCTTTAGTTACATCTATCATAATAAACCTATCTAGTACACATTTACCTATCCTATTATCTCTTCAAAGCTTATATTGATCTCATTGAGCACCTATCAATTGGCCATCATCAATCACAATGATAATTCATATATCTTAAAACCATAAATCATGCAACTATCTTATCAAAATCCTCCAACTATCTTCAAATCCTTACAAAATGAAAAGGTACCAAAACAATTTCCAAAAGCACTAACACATCAAACATATGCACTAAAGAACACCATAGAGGTAATCAATTTTACAAAAGCGCCATTAAATGATTTGCACTACAAGACATATCATATCTGCAACAATATAAAGCCTATGCACTAATTAAACATAAGCACTAAAAAATCTATTGAATACATGAAAACATTTGATGAATGCATAAATCTAACAAAAGCACTATAATAATTATTAAATGCATTAAAAGAAACATCAAATGTGCTAAATAATTGGATGTACTACAAGAAATAACAAAAAAAATAATGCAACAAAATCACTAAGAGAATAAAAAATTCTAAAAAATTAAAACTACCACCTAAAATAATTTAAATCTTGACCTAAAAATCATCAAATGCACAAAATACAAGTGAAGAACACAATTAGGTCACTAAGAGTGCGGGGGGGGGGGGGGGTGGGGTTGTGAATCAATGAAACTTAAAAAAATTAAAAACTAATGTGTGAGTTCTCAAGAAGAAAAAGATTAAATGTACACGCATGAAATAAAATCACATAACACAAGGATTTATGAGGAAAACCTGATGTGGGAAAATCCTCAGTGAGAATAGTTGTTGGAGTCTACTACTCCAATCCAACCTCACAATAGATAATTTGATTACAATATTTTTTAGGGCACCAACCAAAGGAGCACCAACCCCTTATAAATTTAGAGCACCTACTTAAAGAGCACCTATCCCTTCTCTAAGAACCCCCTAAGAGAAATGAACTAATTGATACAGCTGATAGATTACAATGAAACTCCTTGTTGCAAATAATTTTTTTCAACTCATAAAATTGATTGAAATACACACCCTGTTGCTCTATTGTTTACTTGTTTTCCTTCTTGACTTTGCTAATCACCTCAAACATCCATCCAATATTCTTTATTACTTTCACACTAATGGCTTCAACCACCTCTTCTAATCTCCACACTACTTTAGTACTCTTTATCTTTGTTTGATAGCACTCTCTTCTTCTCTACAACACTATTTTCAGAATTCACACACTTCTTAGAATGCCCTCCCTTCTCTATGTTTTTACATGCCTATTTTCCTTCCCTCTATTTTTCTCTTCTCTTCTCTCTATTTTTTTTCCTTCTATCTTCTCTCTGCTAGCTCAACTCATCAAGCACCTCAATCACATTTAATCAAAATAGCTTCATTCGTTCACCTCTATGATCTCTTGATTTTCCCTTTAGAAATGAATTTCTAACTTTATTTTCTCAGCCTCTAAGAAATCATATCTACTTGTAGATTGGGTCATCTATTGATTCTTTTAGACAATAGGACACCATTAATAAATACATCACCTTGATATCCTTCTACATTCAGATCATTCTTATATAATCAGCTTACTGTATTTGGTGATCTTAGGTCAAATAATTTTTTCTCAAGATTCTCAATGGTTTGCAACATAATCCTCCAATAAATGTAGCATCTCTGATGGGATGTAAAACTACTTCATTTATGTTCACCATCTCTCGAAGACATGGACCGTGATTTGTTCTACATATGCTACCACATCAATATCTCCTTCTAAGTTACTGAGTGAGCCACAGTCAAACTCCCCACATGGACACTTCATCTATCAGGCTGCATTCGTGGCTTCAAAATATTCATTTAGGATTTTATTGGCAAGAGATATCATGGTCACAATGACCATAACCCCTATTGCTAGTCGCATAGTCATATTTCCTATCCCTATGGTAAGCTTTTTTCATTGTGACAAGTGTCATGTCACATCAAGGAAAGGGGCATATCGATATAACCCAAACCACTTGGTGAGAGGAAAAAGATGTCTTCCCAAAGTTCCTTCTCACACCAAAATGAGGGAAACAATAGTGAGACAAGGAATCCATCACACCAAAAAGAATGTTTTGGTGCAAGACTAGAGGGGCACCCAAAGGAAGAAAAGGTCTTGCCAAAGAGGCATTTCTACCAATGCATCATGGCGAGGTCCACGGTATACCCAAACAAGAATCACCACATAAGAACCACAAAGCATGAAGGAGAAGGGGAACCCACTCAACACATCACCACTTGATTATACAAAAGTGTCATCATCATGTGGACACATGTGAACACTTGGCTGAGGCCCCATCGATGAGGAAGAACACATCACCAAGACTCCAAGGGCTGCAAAATTAGGAGGTGAGCCTTGCCGAAAGGAAAGGTCTCACTGAAACACAAAGCATGTCATCCAGGCTAAATAGAAGTCACAATGATGAATGGGAATGTTAGTGTAGCAATCAAAGCTGACAAGAGGTAAGCAGGGGTCTTGTCAAAAGTGAAAGTCATGCCGAAAGGTATGTCGACAAGAAAGAGAGAGATCACACTAAAATCAGGGAGGTCAAAATAAAATGAGGAGTCTACATATCCTAAGAGGAAGTCGTGCCAATATCCAATTTCATAGAAAACCAAAAATCATGTCGATAGGATAGAAACAAGGTCTCATAAAAAAACTACCATTAAAGGCTTTTTTAACATTTTTTAATTTGAAGCAGACTTCAATCGAACCTAGTGGATTCAATACACTAAGACATATTGAGGAAATCATGCCAAGAATGAGACACTAAATTTAACCCCTTTTCACATCCCTTTTACATGTCATCTGTTAGAATGAACCAAAAGAAAACTGAGAGGGGGGGTGAATTAGTTTTCCACAAGTTAAACAATTATTGCAAATTATAAACCTTCTACCAAAGAAAAATTAAAATAGCACAGTGAAAGATAAAGCATGAGAGTACACACCCCACAACACCAATATTTTGATGTGGAAAACTCGATGAAGGCAAAAACCATAGTGGGAAACCCTACCCATAGTCAGATAATACTTCTGCTATAGTATGTGAAATATTACAATGGGGATTCCACTTGCAATCAAGCCAACAACCTAGAGGACACTCCTCAACACAAAAGGGAAGTATCACTGACTTACATAAATGTCAGACTACAATTTGGAGGAAATTAACTATGAAACTATCATCTCTAAATGCTTGGTTATAGTTCTGGTTAAGCATAGTGTCTGCCCTGCAACACCAAATTCTCCATACCACTTTGCTGAATAATTTATCCTTATTCACACATTTACCTCTCTTAGATAATATAGACAAAATTCCTATCCTCATACCCACATTACATAAACATATCACCTATAAATACAAATCATCAACCTTGAGTACAAGGTTGCCTAAACCCTCAACCCTCAACCCTCAACTCATAATTACAAAAATTACATCATCCGATACAAGGATAGACCACTAGACCAATATTATGATTTATATTACATATCATGGACCTAATTCAAATTCCCAAACAATTATATCCACTGAAAATCATGCCAAGGCCAAATGGAGCATGTTACTCCAATTGGTAGAAACCCTCAGTGTCAATAACACATAATAACCAACTAGACCCAAATAGGATCACCAAATATTCACACCAGCCAATGCAAAGCCACCAAACAATTGGGACATGATCAAGAATGCCTTCAACATGTTAAGAACCATTTCTAGAATCTGAAACAAAACCACTTAACCAATTCATCAAATATCATCAACCGGGACCAAGAACAACAACCAAAAAACAAGAATGCAATCAAAAGATTTTGGAGCACCAAATCATGAACCAACTGAATATGAGATACATATAATCATCATGAATATCCTAGGAAAATTGTATTCAACAATCTAAACATATCAGAGCAGAATCTTTGATAACCTCTACCAAAACCATGTCCAACCGAGGTAGGTCAACAACCAATCGAAGCAATTTTGACAGCCAACTAGAGCAATATTGACATCAATGACAATACATAATCAATTCCTACATATTGCCAATAATCTCCCCCTTTGGCATTGATGACAACACTGAATGTGAAAAACATCCAAATGCCAAGGATTGCCAACAATCTCCAAGAAATAGCAAAAATATCTCCCCCAAACTGGAATAAGATTTTATGTTTTTCACATGGACATCACTCCCCCTTTGTCATCAATGACAAAGGGTTGAACCAATCAGCTAACTACTCCCCCTAAGTAGTAGCACCATCCCATCAACTCAGATCAGAAGATATTTTTGATAAGCTCACCGGATTGATACATTTCTACATCTCTAAGTCTCTTCCGGAGGGGTGGTGACCCCTAATTGATTCCTGATATATTCAAAAGTATCTTTAGGCAATGGTTTCCTTAGAATATCTAGAATATATTTCTGAGTGGGCACATATACCAATCTGACTTCCTTTACTTCAACCTTTTCTTTCAACAAATTATATCTTATAGATATGTATTTTGATTTGGAATGAAATACTAGAATCTTTGACATATCAATAGCGGTTGTATTATCATAGTGAATAACAATAGGCTCATCATAAGTTACCTTTATATCTTTCAACATTTTCTTCATCCATAATATCTGAGTACAATTTATTGCACTAGCTACATATTTAGCTTCAACAATAGATAATGAAGTGCATGATTATTTTTTGCTAAGCCATGAGACTAATTTCTTCCAAAGAAAGAATGCACCACCTATAGTTCTTTTCTGGTCATCAACATCTCCTACCCAATCCAAGTCTGTGTAGGCACATAATGTGAAATCATCATCCTTTGGATACCATAACCCATAATCTACTATTCCTTACAAATATCTAAATATCCTTTTAATAAGAATATCATGATTTTCTCTTGGATTAAACTGGAATCTAGAAGCAATGCAGATAATATTCATTATATTTAGTTTGGTCTTAGTTAAGTATAGTAATCCAAAATCATTAATTTATATCTAGATGAGTTCATTCTAGGAGATTCATCTTCCTTTGAGAATTTGCAATGGGTTGTCATATGGTTTTCAACTAGTTTTGAGTATTCAAGTCCATATTTCTTTAGCAATTCTTTCACGTATTTAATTTGGCAAATGAAAATACCTTTATCAGTTTAAGTGATCTACAAACCTATGAAAAATTTCATCTCACCAATCATAGACATTTCAAATTCATTTTCATGTCATCAACAAATGTCATGCATTGATTTTCTTCTCCTCCAAAAATGATATCATCAACAAAGACTTCAATGATCAATAAGTCATCATGCTCAATCTTATAATATAAGTTGCTATCAGCATTACCTTTTGTAAATCTGAGATTCAAAAGATGTGTATCCAATCTAGCATACTAGGTTCTAGGGGCTTGTTTCAATCCATATAAGGCTTTCCTCAATCTGAAAACCATGTCCTTGTCCTCTGATAGAGAAAATCCATCAGGCTGCTCAATGTACACTTCTTCTTCAAGATCTCCATTTAGGAATGCACATTTGACATTCATTTAATATACCTTGTAGTTCTTGTGTACAACATAGGAAAGAAATAGTCTTACTGCTTCAATTCTTGCAACCAGAGAATAAGTTTCATCATAATCAATTCCTTCTTGCTATGAGTAACCTTTGCAAACAAATCTAGCTTTGTTTCTAACAACCTAACCTTCCTCATTTAATTTGTTCCTTAAAACCCATTTAGTTCCAATAACATTTTTATGTTTAGGCCTAGGAATAAATTCCCATGTGTTATTCTTTTCTATCTAATTTAATTCCTCTTACATTGCTTTTATCAAATTCTCACCTTTACATGCTTCAATAAATGATTCTAGTTCAATTTGAGAAATTAAACAGACCTCTTCAACAACTAACCTTCTTGTTATCATCACACCTTTCCTCTTATCTCCAATGACCTTGTGAGGCCCTACCCCAACTCAACTTGACATTTTCAGTTATTTGCATATTGAGACTATTATGGATGCTTTATTTTATGCTTTATGGATTTAGAACCTATATGATTTCATGATTTGGATCACATTGACATATATTAATGCTTTATTTTATGCATGATGATTATGAAACTTTATATGTTGCTAGAATAGAATTACTTTGAAATGGTGAATGCCATTATTGGAATTGCAGGACTTCATTTTGATGATAGAAAAATGATGCTTATTTTATGAATGGTTCAATTTTGAGAATTATGTTAATTGCTTATGTGAAATCGAATTTAATTGAATGAGATATTGAATTATTGTTGCTAATGTAGGAGTGTTTGATGTGCAATGAAATCCATGTATTTAATTATGTATAATTGTGATTATTTGGAATTACTAATGTGTTAATTGAGATGCGCAGGAAAATTATCCATGTGACCATGGAATTTATATGGAGAACCAAACCTAGACCAATGTACGTTTGTTAAGTCAGGGGTTGTCTATTTGGAGAGACAACACCCCGTTTGTAATGTATTTTATTTGTGAAGTGCATGATGCTTGAGTGTTAAAATTAATTTTTATGTATATGTGTAATCCTACAAGAGACAAATTCCATGTGTGATTTTTATATTGTATTTTATTGTGTCACTTGACACATGTGCTGATTAGTGTCATTGATTTTGACTTGTCTCTTGGAGGGATTTTTGTTTCTACCAAAGCTATTCAAAAACATAAGTGTGGTCCCAAATTTGCCTTGGGTAGGGAGTCTTGGGAGTGGTCAACTCAGGTTTGACCCGTAGGTTAACTTCAATTGGGTTTCTAAGGGGTTAAATGGACTCCTAGGGTCAGTTTTAGGGCTTTTCCAAAGGTCCAAAGGGTATACCTATGGGTTAGGGGTGTTTTGAAACATGTGACTACTCCCATGTGACTGTTTAGTCACCTCAAAAAGTGGTTTTTTCAAGGTGAGCGAAAATTCAACTTAGAAGGTTCCTCCTAGGATAGACAACCTTCCCTTTTGATGTCAAACTCTCTTCCCCATCTTCTCTCACCTTTTCCCTTTCCAATTTTAGTAATGTGTAAGAGTTTGGGAAGAGCAACCAATGGGAACTCTCACCTCACCCAAGGGGTTGGGAAGTGTGTGAGAGGCATTCTTAGGCAAGGATTAGGGACTTAGTGAGTAATCACCCACTCTCCATTGTTGGAGATTATGTATTGTTTTGAAAATTAGTAGTAGAATAGAATTTTTGGGAAAGATTGGAGAAAAGTTTGTGTGGATTTGGGCAGCTCATCCCCAACTAAATCTAACATACCTATTGGCAGAATAAGGTTGGTTTTATTTCCTCTTATTTATGTTGTTTATGTTGTTTTGTTGAAGGAAAGAAATGCTTGTTGAAAGAGATGTGTTTATGTAAATTGTTGTTGGAGAAAAAAAAAAAAAAAAAAGAATGCAAGTTTTCATTTCTAGGTTTTTTTTTGTTTATGTGTCTTTTTTTTTGGGAGTGTCCAAGATCTCCTACTCTTGGGGGAGTAGGATGGTCTTGGGGTGGAAGGAGTATGACAGCCTTGGGTGAGAGGCTCTCCTTATGGAGAGTGATCTCAAGGGTGTCCTTTGTGACCCTTGCTGCATAGCCTTGTATATGCATTTGGGGGTCATAAGGGGAGAAAATATGGCCTTTGAGCCTTTGGGGGCATAAGGTATGGAGATGTATCTTTGTTGTATTTTGTATTGCCACGAGGTGGCTTGAGTTGTAATTTTTGGCTTGCAATCTCCCCAATGGTACTTGGTCCACTTCCACCCGTGGAAGGATCATCACAAATGTAGTGAAAGTGTAGCTTGGGATGGGAAGATGTATGTTGAGTGTTTGCCTTATTTGTTGTGGTGTTTGCTTGTTTGTAACCCGTCTAGTGCTTGGTTCTCCAAGCTTAGGGGTGGCTTCTAGTAAGCCTAGGCTAGGAGGTGAGCTCTCCATGGTCAAGTTGTGTTTTTTATTGCAGGTTGCTTGGGATGGGAAAAGAAAGAATAAAGAGCTTGTTGCTATTTTGTGTTGCAGAAAAGTGTTGAAGGAAAAAAAAAAAGAAATGTATTCAATGTTGTAGCTTGTATATAAAAAAATGGGGAATGTGAGCTATGTTGTATTTATTTTCAAGAAAAAAAGTGTAATTATTTTATTCATATTACCATGAGAAGAAAAAAATATTGTTGGGTTTTCAAACCCATTTGTATTCATGTATTCATATTTACTTTGTATCTACCTTTGCTAAAGAAATATATATATTTTTCCTACTTGGTTAGTTTTGCAAAAAGAAAGGAAAAATGTATTAGCTTGTATTTAAATCTTCATGTTTTACAAAAAATGAAGTAGATGCATTTTTGTGTATTCTGAAAATAAAATTTAGTTTAATACTACATGATTATTTTGTTATTTATGCTGCTACAAAATAAATAAATCAGTCATTTATTTTCCCATTTAATGCAGAAAGTGAAACTTATTATAGTAGTCTATTTCTTTTCAAAAAAATTAGCATGTAGTCTTAGTTTATCTTGCCTACAAAAAAATATATATATATATATATTAAGTTGTTGTTAGGATGCATTGTGAATGTTAGTTGCAGAAGGTTGTTTTTAAACAAAAAAAAAATAGAATATTCAACATATATTTCTTCAACCTTTTTAAAAAAAATATATATATATATATTTCCCCCATTATTCAATCTGCAAATAACATTAGGAAATCCTTGCATGCATTTTAGGGAAATATAAAAATAATAAACTCAAAGGAAGGCCTAAATGAGTTATAGTTTAAAAATGTAGCAATATATATATATTACTCCTTTAAATGGCATTCTGAAAACCTGTTTATAAAAAAAAAAGGGGAGAAAACTAATAAGCTTGTTTATCAAGCCATTCAAATATATATATATATATATATAATTGAATAATATATATATATATATATATATATATATATCATTCATTATTTGTGAAACCTGTATATTTCAAATTAAAACTATATATATTGCCTTACCTTTATATTTATATATATATAAATAGAAAAAAAAAATTAAAAAAAAAAATAAAATTTACGCATTTTATTTTTAACCAAAAAAAAAGAGGGGTTTTAAAAAAAAATTGAATTGGCATGTAGGGGGCCGCAGACTTGGGTAGTGGCGCCCATAGTCTGTGGGAGCCCGCAACTATGGGTGGTGCCGTCCATAGGCTGCGGAACCCGTAGACTGTGGGCGGCGCTGTCCGTAGCCTGCGGGAGCCGCAGACGGTGGGCGGTGCAAGTCTGCAGCCTACGGCGCTCCCACACCGCCACCCTCTACTTTCTCCACTCCGCCACCTCCCTCCTCCACCGAGATAAAACAAAAAAAAATAACAAACCCCGGCTCGGCCCTGCGCATGCCGTCATGGGGAAAAAGTTAAAAAAAAAAGCGCCCCTCCCATGGCTGCCTTTTTTTTTTAAAATAGAACTCACACACACATAGCCCACACATAAAAAAACAAAAAGGAAAAACAAACACATGTATGTTAAAAAAAAAACACATGCCCTAACTATTTAGAAAAAAAAAAAGAAATTATGTGTGGGAATGTTTTAAAAAAGGGTTAATATTTAAAGTAAAATAAAACCCCTCCCCATTCTCTTTAGAATATATATTCCTGAGCATATGTATATGAAATTATAGGTAAGTCTATATGTATATATATATATCAATATAAATATAAATATAAATATAAATATATATATATATATATATATATATATATATATATATATATATATATATAACTTCTATGAATATTTGAAAACAAATTAGATAGTGGTAGAACTAAGTTAAGCACGTTAAATTAGAAAATAAATGTAGAAGCATTGTAATAAGAAGATTTTAAATTCTTAGGTAGAATAGACTCTTATAAAAAAATTTAAAAAAAAATATAAACACAACGATATTTGTAGGGGCAAGTGGCTCATTTAAGTCTAAATTATAAAGTATTTTAATTTATGGGGATTTTATTTAATAGGGTTGTTAAACTTAATAACTAGGACAATTTATTGAGACCCTAGGCGATTAAAGATCTATAAGAGATGATTGGACAATTAATTTTGGAGATTATTTATTAAGTTTGAGGTTATTGGCTAAGAGGGTTTAATAAATTATTAGTGGAAGATTAGTGATAACTATTTTTGGAAAATATTAGCTCGCTTATAAGTTAGTCAATTTTATCACCAAATTAAATTAATGGTTTGATTCACTCAAAATATAGTTAAGACCAAACTAGTTTGCATTATTTTAATTAAGTAAGTCGTTATAAGATAAATAGTTTTTTTTTTTTTTTTAAAAAAAATTATTCCGTTTGTGCCCAAAAGTTTGGGCATGATAGATCTGATCTTCAGAATGATTCAACTTTACATACCTAGGATTCTTTGTATTATCTTGACTTTTTGACTCTTTATGCTCTTCAACAGTCACCGTGAGATTTTCTAATGTTGTTGGAGCAACTAGATCAATGCTTTGAACTGATTCCTACACAACCTGTTTTGATCTAACAATTGCATCTTCTGGTCCATAGTCATATGATTTGATCTAACTATTGCTTTGCTCACCCACTTTGACATTTATGCTTTCCATTATCCTCTGCAATATTTTGTTATAACATCTATATGCTTTTCTCTTAGTAGAATAACCTAAAAATATTCCTTCATCACATCTAGAATCAAATTTTCCTAATGCATCATCTCTTTTGATATAGCATTTACTTCCAAAAATTTTGAAATACTAGACAATAGGAGTATGACCAAACCATAATTCATAAGGAGTCTTACCGGTATCACCTTTTATGTGTATTTTGTTGAAAGTGTATACCACAGTATTGATAACTTCTCTCTAATAGATATAAGGCAATTTGGCTTCCATCATCATTGACCTTGCAACGTCTAAGATAGTTATGTTCTTTCTTTCCACTACTCCATTCTACTATGGAGTTCTAGGTGCAGATAATTATCTTCTAATTCTATATTTCTCACAAAAATTGTTGAATTCACTGGATGTAAATTTACCTCCTTGATATGATCTTAAGAATTTTATCTTCAAACTTGTTGCTATCTCAACTATAGCTTTTGAAAATTTTGAATTTTTCAAAGGCTTCTGATTTTTCTTTCAAACATGCAACCCACATCATTCTAGAGTAATCATCAATAAGCAACATAAATTATCTATCTCCTTGAAATATTTTAGTCCTTTTCGAACCACATAGATTAGTACAAATAAGATCAAGAATTTCATTAGACCTATCATGTATGCTTTTGAAAGAAGTTCTGATTTGCTTACCCATTTGACATTGTCTACATATTGTATTATGAGGCTTGATGATCTTGGGCAAATCTCTGACAGCCTGGGTTGAACTAATATTTACTATGCAATCAATATTCATATGATAGATCCTTTTATGCCATAACCAACTTTCATCAATTTGAGCAATCAAGCAAGTCTTTTCACCAGAGTTAAAATGAAAGATATTACCTTTGGTCTGAGTTCCAGATCTATTGATAATCTTGCATTTTCTATCTTTGAATTGCAAATGAAGTCCTCTATCCACCATCTGACCTACAATCAAAATATTATGCTTCAAACCTTCAACATAATAAACATTGTCAGTATTAGTCCTACCATCCAAGGATATTGTTCCTTTTCCTTTGATCTTGCATGCCTTGTTGTCCCCAACTCTTGTTGGCATATGTGCAGAGCTTGATGACATGATGATATTTTATGTTGTCATTGATGTCAATATGCTGAAAAATGAACCAGTATATTGTAGTAAGAAAACCGGCAAGAGAACCGGTATGATGTTGTGAACCGGTATATGTGAAAAATTGAAGCAGTATGTTTGTTCAAGGTGAATTGGTATGTTGGAATGAGAACCGGTATATGGGAAGTTTTGTATCAGGGTTTAATTTGGCATGACTACCAGTTGGTAGTCTTAGCTTTAGGGTTTTTGGTTGATGCATTCCAAAACTATGTGATTTAACCAATGACATCTTGTGATGAGTTAGCATTGTAATGAAGACCAAATAGTGTTGCCACATCAGCTTTGTGCACATGAAGGATTTCCTTGAGGATCTAGCATGGAGATTGATCCTTTCTACCTCAGGAATGTGCGAAGTCTCTGTAAATGGTGGAGAACGTGTGATGGGTTATTGGCTTCCTGAAGCGACAAAGAATGAACATTGGAGAATGTCTTGAGATCTATTCAAGACTTTTGTATTCAATGCAGTTTGATTAACGGTCTGGATTGAATTGACTGAATTGTTAAACCTAAATGTTTAGGGTTTAGGGTTTATGCTACCGACCTATTTGTTTCCTATAAGGTCGATGATGTTTTTTATTTTGAGGTTGTTAGCAAATGTTATGTGTGTATCCTAGTTAGTGATACTTGATTCTTGCCAGATCGGAGAAGTGTGTTGATACCTGCAGAGTGTGATTGCAAAAGAAAAGGAGCTAAAGAGGATCTGCCTTGGCATTGTGTGTTGTTATCAGATCAGTATATTACCTATTGACTTTTAACCATTTCAATAGTTGGAAAGTCCCTTAACTGGTTAGCTTTAATAGGCTTTTGTGTAAATCCTTTAATAGGGTGACTCAATTCAATGAGTTCTTCAAATCCTCTTGCGAGGTAACCTTTAACAAGGTTCTAACCATTAATCGGGTATTTAGCCATCTCTTAACCGAGTAATCCCTAGTAGGATCAGTTCCTAGCAAAACCTATTGTAAAAGTCTTTAACTGGACTAGGCTCCTAATAGAGCGGACCTAATAAGAGTTCAAAGAACAACTTGTGGGTATTCATCCCCACCGTGGTTTTTCCCAATTGGGTTTCCATGTGAAAAATTAGTGTGTCATGTGTGATGCTTTTCATGTGATGCTTTTCATGTGATGCTTTAATATTTTTTGTCAAGTGGTAATGCATGTTGAAAAAGTAGTCTTTACATTTCTAATGTATTACCTATTTATGCATATGAGTGAAGTGGAAAGGAGATGTTAGGTGTGGTGAAGATCTAAGTGATAACCAGTTTATGCTTGTCATAGTCATTCTTGGTTTTATTGGTAGTACTCTATTTTGAATCGGTGTTACTATTTACCAATTAAGTATAGTCTTTGCAGTCAAGCTGGTTCAGAGAAAGTTTTTGTTTGTACTGATTCACCCCCCTCTTAGTGCTGGTTTGGTACTAACCATTCATTATTATTCATCAATTGGTATCAGAGCATCTTCCAAGTCCTCTATGTTGTAAGCTTAACCACTTGGGGAAAAGATCCTACTCTAATGATGAAGAGGGAAGGTCCAAAGTTCAATAGAGATAACTTTAAAATATGGAAGGATAGAATGAAGATATACATTAGAAGCATGGGTTCTCAACACTGGAACTATGTTGAGAATGCTTATGTTATTCCTACAGGTACTCTCACTAATGATCAAAGAAGATAGATTCAGGAGAATGGGCAAGTCATGGAAGCCCTAATCAGTAGTCTATCTAACATTGAGTTAATTGATATTCAGGATAAAAATAATCCCATAGAAGTATGGGATGCTCTCGAGAATATCTATGGTGGTGATGAGCATGTGAAACAAGCTAAGGAAGAGAGCCTTAGGGGAAATTTTGAAGACATGTGCATGGTTGAAGGAGAGACCATTCAACAATATGGAATAAGAATCAAAATTGTTGTTTGAGACATCAAGAGTGCAGGAGGTAAAATTGAGGATTCCACTGTTGTTAGCAAAGTCTTGAGATCCTTGTTACCAGTCTATGCAATAAGGGTTGTTTCTATTCAGGAGTTGAGGTCTATAGATAAGAAAAAGGTATCCCTAGACTCCATCATTGCAAAGTTGAACGCATATGACCTAAATAATTATGATGGCAGTATTCAGAAGACTAAATCAGCCTTTAGAGCATCTGTTGCCCTATCTAGAAAGGGAAAAGAAGCAAGTACCACTTGTGAACCAAGAAAAAGTAGAGAAATGGATGATGAGGAGATACTGATGGAGTTTGAAGCTCTTGTTGCCAAGAGACTTCCTAAGGGAACTGGCAAATGCAGAGATAAGCTTCTTTTGAAATGCTTCTCTTGTAATAGGATAGGACACATTGCTATAAACTATCCTAATGGAGATAATAAGGACAAACTAGAGAGGTTTAAGAAGTTCAAAGGAGGAAATAGGAGAAACTATTTTGTAGCAGTTGATGAAGGTGTCACTAATGAGGAATCAAAAGATGAAGAAAATGAAGACATTGTGTTTGTAGTAGTTAAGGAATATGTGTCAGACAAGAAAGCTCGTCTCCCACTTTGATAATTCCAATGAGCGGATTATTGACAGTGGTTGTTCTCACCACATGGCTGGTGACTGGAACAAGTTTCTATCTTTGGAAGAGTATGATGGTGGTGTGGTCCGATTTGGTAATGATGCACCATGTATGGTAAAAGGTAGAGGGTCCATCTCTCTTAATGGAAAAAGAAGTATTGATAATGTGTACTGGGTACAAGGTCTCAGACACAACCTTTTGAGTGTTGCCCAGCTGAATGATAATGGACTCACTCTGGAATTCAGACATGGAGTGTGCAAAATAAAAGGAAAGAGTGGTGAACTGATGGCCACTAGTATGCAGACCAGAGGTAACTTATTTCAGCTGAATGCAAATATCTGTATATGTCTAACGGCTAAGTTTGATGATAGCTGGATATGGCATAGGAGACTCTACCATGTAAACTTTGATAACAATGTGAAGGCCAGTAAGATCAAGGTAGTTAGAGGATTGCCTATGCTATGCAAACTGGATAATCTTTTGTGTAGAGAGTGTCAACTAGGGAAAATATCTTCCTCAACCTTCAAAGGTAAATCTTTCACCATAGAGAATTTACTTGATCTTGTGCATACTGATTTGTGTGGTCCTATGAAAACTAGGAGTGTGCAAGGGGATAGGTATTTTATGATACTTACTGAAGATTTCTCAAGACTGATGTGGGTCACATTCTTGAAAGACAAGTCTGAAGCTTTTGGAAAATTCAAAGCCTTCAGAGCACTGGTTGAAAAATAAAATGTTAAGAGGATTAAGTTCCTAAGAACTGATCAAGGAGGAGAATTCACCTCCATTGAATTCAACAATTACTATGAAGAGAATGAAATCTAGAGGCAACTATCTGACCCCAAACTCCATAGCAAAATGGCCTAGCAGAGAGGAACAACTAGACTATAGTTGAAGCAACCAGAACTATGTTGATCCAATGGAAGGTTGCTCACACTTTTTGGAGAGAAGCGGTGAGTACTGTAGTCTACACAATGAACCGAGTACTCATCAAGAAAGGTAAGGATAAAACACCTTATGAGTATTGGACTGGTAAGACTCCTATAGTAAGCTACTTTAGAGTGTTTGGTAGCAAATGTTATATGAAGAGGAGTGAACATCAGAGCAAGTTTGATGCAAAATGTGATGAGGGAATATTCCTAGGGTATTCCACAAAGAGAAAAGCTCTCAAATATTTCAACAATAGGACTTAGAGAATTGTTGAAAGTATCAATGTTAGAGTTGATGAAACCTTTCAGAAACCTGAGGAAACTGACAGTGAGCAAGTATGAGATGAACTAGTAGTAACCTTCTGGGAACCAATTGCAAAATAGCCCAGTACTAGTAACAATGCTTCTACACTGATAGATGTTGATGAAGATGAAGATGAGGATGAAGAAGAAAAGAAAGAGGAAACAACTAAAATCATTCCTAGGTATGTAAAGCTGAATCATGATCCAAAGTAGATCATAGGAGACAAGGATGCAGGAATTCTTACAAGAAGAAAGGTCAAAGAAAATTCTTGCATGATCTCTGAATTTGAGCCTAAAACTTTTAAAGAGGCACATAAAGATGAAGATTGGATCAAGGCAATGGAAGAGGAACTTGACAAGATAGAAAAGAATGGTACATGGTCTCTAGTACTCAGACTTGAGCATAAAAATGTCATAGGCACCAAATGGGTTTTCAGAAATAAGCTGAATGAAGATGGCACAGTGGTAAGAAACAAAGCCAGACTGGTGTGTAAAGGATATGCTCAAGAAGAAGGAGAAGACTATGGAGAAACCTTTGCTCCAGTAGCTAGATTGAAAGGAGTTCTTATGCTTCTTGCATATGTAGCTTTCAAGGGATTCAAAGTATATCAAATGGATGTAAAATCTACATTCCTGAATGGAATACTTGACAAAGAGGTGTATATAGAGAAACCAGATGGGTTTGCCCTATCAGAAGATAGTGACATGGTGTGCAAGCTACATAAAGCCTTGTATGGATTGAAGCAGGCACCTAGAGCATGGTATGAATGCTTACACTCCCATCTTGTGAAGATTGGATTTGAAAGAACAAGTGAAGATAGCAATATCTACTTAAAATTAGAAGGAGATCAAATTTTGATCTATGAAGTATTTGTTGATGACATAATTTTTGGTGGAGATGACAAGATGAGTCATGATTTTGTAGATGAGATGAAGAAGGAATTTGAGATGTCACTTATAGAAGAGATTAAGTTTTTCATTGGAATAAAAATTTAACAAATGAAAGATGGAATCTTTATCACTTAGTCCAAGTATGTCAAAGAGGTGTTGAAGACCTTTGGTATGAAAGACAACAAATTGGTTGGTACACCAATGGTGACCGGTTGTAAAATATCAAAAGAAGATGACTCAACATTGATTAATGAGAAGGGATACCTATCAATGATTGGTAAGTTTCACTATGTAGTACATAGCAGACCGAACATTGCACATGTAGTAGGCATTACTGCATGGTTCCAGAAAAGTCCAAGAGAATCCCACTTGGTAGCAGTCAAGCGGATTCTTAGATATCTGAAAGGAACTATTGACTATGGATTATGGTATCCATATAGTAATGATTTCAAGCTGAAAGTGTTTACAGATGCTGATTGGGCTAGTAATGTGGACAAACAGAAAAGCACAACTGGTGGTGAATTCTTTCTTGGTGGTAGATTGGTCTCATGGATGAGTAAGAAGTAGAGTTGTATCTCCCAGTCTACTATAGAAGTGGAATATGTTGCATTTAAGAACTGCACCCAGACAATTTGGATGAAGCATGTATTGAGTGGCTTCAAAGTTCCTGTATTTGAACTAGTAAGTGTATTGACATTTCCAAGAATCCGGTTTTACATGCTAGAACCAAGCACTTCAAGCTCAAGTATCATTTCTTGAGGGAAAAGGTTCAAAACAAAGAGGTTTTACTGGAACATGTTTCCAGTAAGGAGCAGTTGGTAGAAATATTCACCAAGCCTCTACCAAAGGCTACATTTATCTATTTGAGAGGTGAATTGGGGGTGCTTCCCCTTCAAGAGGTGAACTAAAGGTGTGTGCTCCACATGAGTTAGGTATTGCATTGATAAATCTTTTTCAAGATTGGTGTGTTGAAGGATGCTACTCCTTAGGGGGAGAAACATAGTGGGACATAGCTTTTTGTGCCTCCACTTTGGCATTGTTGTCAAAGGAGGAGAAGATGTCAAGCAGAGAAGATATGTATAGTATTGGGGAGAAGATGTGAATAAGATAGATATCTTTGTATATTGCCACCAATGCCAAAGGGCAAGATTTTTGGCATATGTGCAGAGCTTGATGACATGATGATATTGTATGTTGTCATTGATGTCGATATGTTGAGGTATGAACCGGTATATTGTAGGAAGAAAACTAGTAAGAGAACTAGTATGCTGTTGTGAACTAATATATGTGAAAAAGTGAAGTAGTATGTTTGTTCAAGGTGAACAGGTATGTTGGAATGAGAACCGATATATGGGAAGTTTTGTATCAGGGTTTCATTTGGCATGACTACCGGTTGGTATTCTCAACTTCAGGGTTTCTAGTTGATGCATTCCAAGCCTGTTTGATTTAACTGATGACATCTTGTGATGAGTTAGCATTGTAATGAAGACTAGATAGTGTTGTCATGTCAGCCTTGTGCGCGTGAAGGATTTCCTTGAGGATCTTGCATGGAGATTGATCCTATCTACCTCAGGAATGTGCGAAGTCTTTATAATGGTGGAGAACACATGTTGGGTTATCGACTTCCTAAAGTGGCAAAGAATGAACTTTAGAGAACGTCTTCAGATCTATTCAAGAATGTTTTATTCAATGCAGTGCGATTAATGGTCTGGATTGAACTGAGTGAATTGTTAAACCTAAATGTTTAGGGTTTAGGGTTTATGCTACTGACCTATCTGTTTCCTATAAGGTCGATGATTTTTTTCATTTTGAGGTTGTTGGCAAATGCTATGTATGTATCCCAATGAGTGATACTTGATTCTTGCCAGACTAGAGAAGTGTGTTGATACCTGTAGAGTGTAATTGCAGAAGAAAAGGAGCTAAAGAGGATATGCCTTGGTATTGTGTGTTGTTATCAGATCAGTGTATTACCTATCGACTTTTAACCATTTCAGCAGTTGGAAAATCCCTTAACTAGGTAGCTTTAACAGACTTTTGTGTAAATCCTTTAACAGGGTGACTCAATTCAATGATTTCTTCAAATCCTCTTGCAAGGTAACCTTTAACAGGGTTCTAACCTTTATTCGGGTATTTAGCCATCCCTTAACTGGGTGATCCTTAGAAGGATCAGTTCCTAGCAGAATCTATTATAAAAGTCTTTAACTAGACTAGGATCCTAACAAAGCGGACTTCAAAAGAGTTCAAAGAACAACTTGTGGGTATTCATCCCCACCGTGGTTTTCCGCAGTTGGGTTTCCATGTGAAAAATTAGTGTGTCATGTGTGATGCTTTTCATGTGATGCTTTAATATTTTTTGTCAAGTGGTAATGCATGTTGAAAAAGTAGTCTTTACATTTCTGATGTATTACCTATTTATGCATATGAGTGAAGTGGAAAGGAGATGTTAGGTGTGGTGAAGATCTAAGTGATAACCAGTTTATGCTTGTCACATTCATTCTTGGTTTTACCGGTAGTACTCTATTTTGGTTCGGTGTTATTGTTTACTAGTTAAGTGCAGTCTTTGCAGTCAAACTGGTTCAAGGAAAGTTTTTGTCTGTACTGATTCACCCCCCCTCTAGGTACCAATTTGGTACTAACTGTTCATCATTATTCATCAACTCTAACTAGTCTGCCATTAAATTCTTATAGAGTTAGAAATTTACTCTTATCACCAGTCATGTGATGTGAGAAATATCTGTCTATATTCCATTCATCTTTCTCTTCAATTTTAGCAGCTAGAGCTTTCTCCTCAGTATGAGTTATATCATTAACAACTTTTGAAGATTCATGTTTGATAGCAATAAAGACCTAATCTTTACCTGAGCTTCCATTTCTAGATCCACTCACAAGTTCATCATCATCAAAATCATCAGTAATACCAAATTCATCAAAATCAACATAATAACATGATTTTTCCTAATTCCTTCTATATTTAGGTTTGATCTGATATTCTGGATTAGGTTTATAATTACTAAAAAATCCTTCATGATTCCTTTCAGCTCTTTCAGGACATATAGAAGCAAAATGACCAATCTTATTGCATGAAAAGCATTTAAATGGAACTTTTTCTTCATACCTACTTCCAACCGGTCCTTTAGGGATTCTTCTGGCAATTAGGGCTTTGAATTCTTCAATTTCTTTGTTTTCTCTTTCAATATCTTCCATCTCCTTATAATATAACTCTTTCTAATATATCTTCTACTTATCAGAGGTAGATGCTTTAAATGCAGTTTCTATTTTAGTAGCATTCTGTTCTCCAAGCTCTTCAAGTTCAAAAGTAGTTAATTTCCCAAGTAATCTATCTCTAGTAATAGGGATATTTGACATTGTCTAGATTTCATTTATTGCAATAGCTTTCATCTTGTAAGTCGGAAGTAAAAATCTTAGAATTTTTGAAACAACCTCATCTTCATTAACTATTCCACCACAACATTTGATTCCCATGACAATCTCATTTACTCTATCCACGAAAGAATTATCTTCTCATCTTCTACCATCTTCAAATTTTCATATCTCACCTAGAAACCTCCAATTTTTGCAATCTTTATTGCTTGGTTGTCTTCATATAGAGTTTCAAGCTTCAACCAAATCTGCTTTGCATTTTCCAACTCTATGACATTCAACAATTTTTCATCTGATGGGGCACTTAACAATGCTTCTTTTGATCTGACATCATTATCAACATTATTCTATTCATTAGTAGGTGTCGGAGTTCCAAAACTAGGATCATGAGGTGTATAACCTTTTTCTGCTATCTCCCATTTCTCAGCTCCAAGACAAATCAAATGAATCTTCATTCACTCCTTCCATAATTTGTAATTTGTACCATCAAATCTGGGACTCTACTAGTAGAAATTAGATGAAGAACTTGATGCCATCGGATCTCCTCAAGCAGTTAAACTTATAAAGAGAGGACCTCACTTTGCTACCAATTGTTAGAATGAATCAGAGGAAAACTAAGAGGGAGGGGTGAATCAGGTTTCCACAAGTTAAACAATTACTACAGATTATAAACCTTCTACTAGAGCAAAATCAAAATAGCATAGTGAAAAATAAAGCATGAGAGTACACAACACACAACACCAATATTTTGATGTGGAAAACTCAGTGAATGGAAACACCATGGTGGGAAACCCTATCCATAGTCAGATAATACTTCTATAGTAGTATGTGAAATATTACACTGGGGATTGCACTTGCAATCAGGACAACAACCTAGAGGACACTCCTCAACACAAAATGGAGGTCTCACTAACCTACATAAATATTGGACTACAATCTAGAGGAAATTAATTATGAAACTAGCATCTCCAAATGCTTGGTTACAGTTCCAATTAAGCATAGTGTCTTCCCTATGACACCAAACTCTCCATACCACTTCACCGAATGATTTATCCTTGTTCACACATTTACCTCTCTCAAATAATGTAGAAATAATTCCTTCCTCATACCCAGATTACATAAACATATCACCTATAAATACAAATCATCAACCTTGAGAACAAGGTTAGCTAAACCCTCAACCCTCAACTCATAATTACATAAATTACATCACCTGATACAAGGATCAACTACCGGACCAATATTATCACTTACATTAAATAGCATGGACCTTATTCAAATTCCCAAACAATTATATCTATTGGAAATCCTGCCAAGGCCAAATGCATCATGTTACTCCAACCGATAGAAACCCTTAGTGTCAATAACACAGAATAACCAACCAGACTCAAATAGGATCTCCAAATATTCATGCCAGCTAATGTGAAGCCATAAAATAATTGGGACATGATCAAAAACACCTTTAGCACATTAAGAACCATTTCTAGAAGCTAGACCAAAACCACTTAACCAATTCATCCAATATTGTCAACCGGGACCAAGAACACCAACTGGCAAACTAGAACACAATCATTATCTTTCGGAGAACCTAATCATGAACCAACTAAATATGACATACATATAATTATCATGAATATCCTACCAAAACCACATCCAACAATTTGAACATATCGGAGCAGAATCTTTGATAACCTCTACCAAAACCATGTCCAACTAGAGCAGGTCAACAACCAAGCAGAGTAGTGTTGACATCAATGATAACACATAATTAATTCCTACATATTTCCAACATCATTTGTAACTCATTAATGTTTTCCACCTCATTTGCATCTGATTGACATCAATGTTTATCAATTGCCAACAATCTCCCCGTTTGGAATTGATTTCAACACTTTTGACTTCTTTCTCCCCCTTTAAAAACAATGATAAAGGGATTTGCACAACTAAGACACATCATGCCACTAAATTTCCATTAAATATCCTCTCTAAGAGTAAAAATTTATTGAAAGATGTTGATCCTATACAAATCCACTATAATATAAGATACTCCTAGAGGACACTTAACCTTGTATGATAGAGACTTCATCTCCAGGAGAGTTTCCTTTATATCATACCTAGCCTACAACCCATCTGCAGCTCCCCCTATTAAAATTGTGTCCTACTCATATGTAATCAATCCACTAGATGAACCATTGTTACAATATATGCCTTGAGAACTCAAAATATAAATATCTATTAAGAGAACCGTTATTACAATATTAAAAAGTAGTTCCAATACTACTTATAAAAATTTTAGATCTCCCTCACAGAATGAGCATGAGGTTCAAGGATGAAGATAATAAAACAATATGCTCTCCCTGAACCATAGATCTCACAAAATGACTACTTTTTGCATGAAGGAGGGACAACCCCGAATTTTGACCTAATATATTCAAATATATCTTTAGGTAGGGATCTAGTAAAAATATCTGCTACTTGCTTCCCTATGTTGACATATTCAACTTTTACTTATTTTTCTACTACCGTTTCCCTCAAAAAGTGATATTTGATGGCAATGTTCTTAGTACTTGAATGCATGATAGGGTTTTTTGATATATTTATAGAACTGGAGTTATCACATTATGGCAATAGGGTCTGAAAATTCTACCTGTCGTTTAGTGTCTATTTCATCCATAGGACTTGAAAACAACATGTGGTAGTTACAATGTACTCAGCTTCAATAGTGGATAAGGATATTTTTTCCTACTTCTTGCTATGATAAAATACCAACCTATCGCCAAGGAAGAAGGCACCACCTTTGGTGCTCTTCCTATCATCCACACAACCTACCCAATCATCATCAATGTAGGCTTGCAAAGTGAAATCTCCTTTGTTTTGGTAACATAGGCCATAATTAATTGTTCCCTGTAGATACTTGAATATTCTCCTCACTACATTTACATGTGATTATTTTGGAGCTACTTAGAATCTTGTCACATTACATAGTGCTTGGACTATATTAGGCCTTGAGGCTATGAGATACAATAGGCTTTCATTCATAGATCTATACAAGGTCTAATCTACACTAGGAGACTCATCATCCTTAGTTTGCATCCTATCACCATGGGGGTACTCAATGGCTTGCAATCTTCCATTGTGAACTTCTGTAGCATATCCTTAGCATACTTAGTTTGAGAAATGAATATTCCTTTATCTAGCTATGATATTTGCAAGCCAAGAAAGTATGACAACTCTCCAAGCATGGACATCTCAAACTTAGATTGCATTTGATCAATAAACTCTTTGCATAAGATGTCCTTATTACCTCCAAAGATGATGTCATCTACATATACCACAACTATCATATGATTACCATTTTCCTTAATATATAATCTACTATCAACATTCTCCTTTTGAATCCTTTCTGATAGAGATATTTGTCTAATCTAGAATACCATGCTCTTGGTGCTTGTTTTAACTCATACAAAGCTTTCTTCAATCTACACACACATTTTTCATCTTTATGCAACTAAAACCTCTCTGGTTGCTTTATGTAAACTTCTTCTTCAAGGTTCCCATTAAGAAATGCAAATTTGATATCCATTTTATATACTTTGTATCCCTTATAAGCTGAAAATGCTAGAAACATTCTGATTGCTTCAAGTCTTGCAACTAGAGAAAAAGTTTCCTCAAAATCTATCCCTTCAACTTGTGAATAGCCCTTGCATACAATCCGTGCCTTCTATCTTATGACCTTACCTTCTTTCTTCCCTTTATTCCTATGGACCCATTTTGTCCCAATGACATTCTTATCAGCTGCCTTGGAACTAATTCCCATGTTTTATTCTTCTCAATTTGCTCCAACTCTTCCTCCATTTCCTTCATCCATTATTCACTCTTGCTAGCCTCATTGTAGTTTATTGGTTCCATTTTAGTCATAAGACAAAAATAAACTTTTTCATTGTTCCTTGCATGTCTTCTCCTAGTATGCACACCCTCATTATTATTGCCAATGATTTGATCCTCATGATGGTTTTGTTGATCATTTTTCTGTCAACTTGGGATCTAGTCTGAGAAAAGATATCTTGCATAACTTGCATGTTATGCATTTTTCTTTGTTGCCAATAAAGCAACAAAGGGGTCTCTATTTACCCTTGCATCCTTTTTGGTCTCCAATTCTATTTTTGATTTGACTGAGTCATTTGGTCAACTCACTTAAGTTCTACCGGCTGGAGGGTTCACTGTTGTTCATGAGCCAGTTCCCCTTTTCTCCCTCTTATCGGCCGATGGCATTTTTCTCTCAGCTACATTGATCCTCGCTACCCCACGAAAAAAAATAACAACACAAAAGGTCACATGAGATAAGAGAAATCAAGAAGCAAAGGGTCTTTTCACTTATCACACATGCATTCAAAGGCAATAGGAAGACCGCGTGGGATAAGGAATAGTGATGCGAGGAATGTGTTTCCTTGTTATCCCATGGGGTATAGTGGAGACTCCAAAGATGATGTGGGATAAGAAAATTCAAAAGTGGGTGGGATTTTTCTTTATCCTACAATGTTTAAAAGACCACAACAATGACACATGGGATAAGTAGAGGACAAAGAAAAAGTCTTTCTCATTATCCCACTGGGTCAAAAAATGCACAAACGATGTCATAGGATAAGCAAAGGAAAAAGTGAAAGCAAAGAAGGCTTATCCCATGAGGATAACACATGATGAGAAAAAGGTTGTGGGATAAGAAGAAGAACGATAGGCATTTTTCCTTATCCGACAAGGTTGAAAGTGGAAATAGATGATGTTGTGGGATACGAGAACAAAGGGAATGAAGGACTACCTTATCTCATGCATTTTTAAAGTGGAAATAGATGATGTCATGGGATACAAGAACAAAGGGAATGAAGGACTTCCTTATCCTATGCATTTGCATGAGATAAGGAAGTAAAGGCAAACTCAAGGAGTCTTATCCCATGAGGTAATATTGAGGTCATGAGGGACCCACACGATAAGAAACAAAGCAGAAACAAAGAGACACTTATCCCACAAGGATAAGAGAGGATAAGAAGGGTCGTAGGATAAGAATACAAAGTCCTCTACAGTATGCAGGGTCATTTAGCAGTCAAACACAACCAAAAAATGTGGACCCGAGGTGCCATGTTGACCATCTGCAATCATCAAATCTTTGTAAAGGCTTGATCCAATAACCATATTTTAATCACATATTGGATCTGTTGAATGCCTGCATGGAGAGATCTCGCATGTCCATCTTTGTGTGAATCTCTTAGATTGACGGTGGATGTTTGAATTTATGGTGGCCATTAGTTTTTGAATGCTCTACAGGAGGGTGGTTGTCGACCCAATGGTTGAGGACATTTCAAGGTCCAAGTCGATGCCACATTTCAAACTCAATTTCAGTGCAACCACCATATTTGCATGCCATAACTCTAGAGGTGATCCTTGAAGGGAAATTTTTAGACGCCACCCATGCCCTCTTTGATGCACTTCAAAGACTTTTGGGCTCTGCAGGTACACATAAATGTGTTCAAATGTAGGGTTTTCCCTAATTTGCAAATTTTTTTTTTTTCCAAAGGCAAAGGATGCTCTTAGAGCTAGATGCAACATGTTATCAGATCTATCGATCTGGTCTTCTCCTCTCTAAGATATTTTGTAACCCAACCTTGGTTAAGGTTAGTGTTTTTAATTAGTTGTAACCATCTTAGTTATGCCTCAAATATAAAGACAATTTTATAGCCTATTATCAGGATCTTCTCCTCTTTTCTCTTATAGTAATCTATGATTTCTACAACTGTAAAATCAACTTGTCTCTACATTAATAAAAATTGCTTACCTTACCTAGTTTCAGTTCATGCAAATTTGTGTATCTCTTTTACCTATTTGTGTGAATGCATCTTTTCTTTTTTTATCAGTATAAATGATAATGTTGACCCATCTTAGGGTGACATCTAAGAATATTGTTCATTCCTCTGCCATTGTTAAGAATTCCAACCTTGACTTAGTCTGAGAAAGCTAGACTTAGATAAAAATTTGTGTATCTTTTGGGAAATTTTATTGATGTTATGTGCAATTATAGGTGGGGGTAGATCAATTTTTAGTCTAGGTGTAAATCTTATTTCCCTTCTTTCATGCAACCCTTCTCTCTCCCTTTTCCTTGTCAAAACATAGGTTAGTTTTATCATTGTTGGGTTGGTCCAACACTTTGCACTTCAAATTGAAGAGGAAGTTGGCCTTCTTTGGGGACTCAAATTCACAACAACACAATTTCCCACACTTGAGAGGTTGTTTTCATGTTTCACAAGGTTAGTGATAAGGACTAATCACCAAGGGTGCAAACTTTTATGACAATAGTTTTAGGCACGCTTGGTGGGACAAGTTTTTTAAGAATTCAAAGAAGATTCAGTTTTCAAACTATTCCACTTCAGGCCATCAGTGATACCAAAATTTTTGGCATGCTCGGTGGGACTGTTGAACTTTTCATTCATAGTTGACCATCTAGGGTACAAACTTTTACTCACTGATCATATCTTTTTTGATATTGGTGTGTGGATCAATAACTCAGTCTTTGGAGACATCAAATCACATACTTGGCAACTTTCTCCAACAATTTACTGGTGAAGCAGTCTAACACTCAAACAAACTAAATATCTAGTGTGTTCTTCAGTTTCATTCCTTTGGAGGTAGCTTTTCTTCAAGCACCCGACTTCAAATCCATTTTGGTGATCTTGGTATGTCACCATTTCTCTTTGGTAGGGCAAATATTTTTCCCTTTTTATAGGATTTTTTGTTACAAAGATTATCTCTTTTAAATGCTTTCAATATGAGCATGTATCATGGGTGCAATTTTTATGCACCACCATTTTGTGATAATATCAATCAACCCTCCCCATCCTACCAATATGAATAAACTAGGACTGCTCCTAGTTTTAATCCAAATGTTTTTGCTCCAGAAGCAGGTGGGCATCTCCCTAATGCTTACCACCCACCCACCCCTACTCAGCCTTCTTATCAGCTTAGCCCATCCCAAAAGAATGAAATATCCCTCCTTGTAGAGGCTATGGTGTCATAGGAAACTCATGGGTTGAGAGACACCATGATGGATTATAGAGGACAACTTGATGAGAT
This sequence comes from Cryptomeria japonica, assembly GCF_030272615.1. Taxonomy (NCBI): domain Eukaryota; kingdom Viridiplantae; phylum Streptophyta; class Pinopsida; order Cupressales; family Cupressaceae; genus Cryptomeria; species Cryptomeria japonica. Next base: position 609,285,346 of record NC_081407.1, read on the forward strand.
CAAGCAACAACTTTGGGAACAACAACAAGAGGAGGCCTTCTACAAACAACAACAACAACAACAAGAGTTAGAGGCTTAAAAAAAACATGAGGCCTTCCTTGAAGAGAAACTTGCTTTTTCAAGGCAAGAGGAAGATATTAGATAGTTGGAGGCACTTGAGGTCAGAATCAAGAAGGCAAAGGCCTCTTCTCCTTTTTTCCCTAAAAGAAGGTTCCCAAGTTTCAGATAGGGGAGCCCTCCTAGATCTTTTGAGGAGCTTGTCCTTGAGCAGATCCACCCTTACATTGAGCCTATCTAAGAGAGCTCTAACTTCAATGCCCCAAGTTTCATGGGAATACTAGCTATGGATGTATAGGAGCCTATTTTCTAGGCTCCTCAGTTGTCTTGCCTTGTTGAGATCTATATTTAGAAGGATGGGATTGTTGTCTAGAGGGAAAATGGTGGCCATATTCTTCCCAATTTTGATGAGTGGTCTGCTCATGAGGAGGATTCTATTATGGAGCCTGAGGTGTTAGAGGAGAAAATAGAAGGCTTCTTGTAGCATTTGGACACCAAGAAAGAAGAATTCAACAAGGAGGAAGCCTTGATTAATCTTAATCATCTTCCCTCTTTCATAGAGGATGAAGAAATTCTTCCTTCATCTATGCTAGTGGTTATTTCTATGTAGGAGGGGCCTATACTTGAAGAGGTCAGTCTTAGTGACTGTGGGATATTGGGGGAAATCATTTCTACTCCCACTACCATTTTTTCAGTCCCTCAAGGGAGTTGCAATAACGCCCAAGTAAATCCCCTATGTTTTAAGAGCAAGGAGGAGTTGAAAGAGGACTCTTTTTGGGATGACTTGGAAGGATTTTGTTCAGATTTGGACACTTTGTTTCCTTGTCCTATGCAAGTCCAAGAGAAATAAAATGAGGACTTTCAGCTTTTGGAAATTCAAGATGATGACTTGCATGAGGTGGTTGTCCAAGGTGAAAAAGAACAAGAATCAAAGCTGACTGAGAGAAAATATTTTCTTTTCTTTGAATTTGATGATGAGGTTGAGGTAGAATATGTGGCAAATGTCAACTCTGATCTTGACCTTGATGTCCACATGTTCTCAAATATAATTGACACTTCTTGTGTCAAACACAATGAAGCTAAGTTCATCCCCTTCTGGGGGGCAATCTGGTCAGCATGATCAAATTTTGATGGTGGAGACGATTGAGAAAGAATAGGCTAGTAGAGAGAGCTCAACATTTTTCAAATCAATAGGCTTCCCAATAAGATTTCTCTCCATGATTGGGGCTGAGAAGGAAGTTGTAGAGCCACATACCTAGGTTACAAATGTATCTTAGACCAGCAATGTGTCTGATCAACAAATTGGGGTATGTATTTTTGTTTCCAGGTTGCAGGGTTTCTTACAACTATTCATGGTTCTACCTTCACTTTTCTAGCTCTCTATTTTGTTTCAGAGCCATCTATATCACCCTTCATTATTTAGGGAGGGTAGCTAGTTTAACCAATCTGTGAGTGGTTTTATTTAACAATTTCCAATAGATTGGCTATAGTAGGGTAGTGTAAGATTTCTTTTCCTCCAAGTGCTTTGGCACATTGTATTTAATTTATGTTCTTCAGCTTTCCAAGAAGTGCTTGAGCACAGTCTACTCTTTTAATGTGGCAGGAAATTTTGTAATCCAGGTCATAGGGGTAGAGTATGTAATTTTGTTCAGGCCTTGACTTGTTCCCAATGGATACCCAAAGACATCTGGTCTTACCCAAAGTGGGCTTAGGGCCCCCTCTAAGTCACCAAAATATTGACCCTTTTTCTGTCAACTTAGGATCTAGTCTGAGAAAATCTATCTTGCATAACCTACATGTTATGCAGTTTTCTTTATTGACAATCAAGAAAAAAAGGGGTCTTTATTTTCCCTTGCATCCTTTTCAGGCTCCAATTCTATTGCTGAGTTGATCAGGTCAACCGGTCAACTCACTTAAGTTCTACCAGTTGGAGGGTTCCCTTTTGTTCATGGGTTGGTTCCCCTTTTTTCCCTCTTATCAGCCGATGGTGGTTTTCTCTCATAAATGATGATCCCCACTACCCTATGAAAAACAATAACATCAAAAAAGGTCATGCAGGATAAGAGAAATCAAGAATCAAAGGGGATTTTCCCTTATCCCACATGCATTGAAAGGCAACAAACAGACCATGCAGGATAAGGAATAGTGATGTGAGGAATGTTTTTCCTCGTTATACCACGGGGAATAGTGGAGACTCCAAAGATGACACGGATAAGAAAAATCAAAGGCGGGTGGGCTTTTTGCTTATCTCGCAAGGTTTAAAAGACCACAACAATGATGCATGAGATAAGTAGAGGAAAAAGCAAAATTCTTTCTTCTTATTCCATGGGGTTAGAACAATGGACAAATGATGTTGCATGATAAGTAGAGGACAAAGAAAAAGAAAAGAAGGCTTATCCTATGATGATAACACATGATGAGAAAAAGGTCGTGGGATAAGAAGAAGAATGATAGGAATTTTCCTTTATCCTGCAAGGTTGAAAGTGGAGACATATGATGTTGTGGGATAAGAGAACAAAGGGAATGAAGGACTTCCTTATGCCGTGCATCCCCGTAGGATAAGGGGGTAAAGGAAAACTCAAGGAGTCTTATTCCATAGGGTAAAATTCAGGTCATAAGAGACCCACGAGATAAGAAACAAAGCAGAAAAAAAGGGATGCTTATCCCACAAGGATAAAAGGGGATAAGAAGGGCTACAGGATAAGTAGACAAAGTAGAAGCTAGGCTTCTTATCCCATGGTATACAGGGCCATTTAGCGGTCAAACACAACCAAAAAATGTGGACCTAGGGTGCCACGTCAGCCATATGCGGCCATTGGATCTTCATAAAGGCCCGATTCAATCACCATGTTTTAATCACATATTGGGCTTGTTGGATTCCTATATGGAGATATCTTGCACATCATTCTTCATGTTAATCTCTCTGATTGATGGTGGACATTTGAATTTGTAGTGGCCATTGGGTTTTGAATGCTCTACAGGAGGGTGGTTGTTGACCTGATGGTCAAGGATGTTTCAAGGTCCCAATTGATGCCACATTTCAAACCCAATTTAAGTGAAAACACTAGATTTGCACACCATAACTCCTGAGGTGACCCCTACATGCTGATTTTTAGATGCCACCCATACCCTCTTCAATGTAGTTCAGAGACTTTAGGGCTCTGTAGGTAGACATAGATGCATTCAGATGTAGGATTTTCCCTAATTTGCAAAGATTTTTGTTTTTTCAAAGGAAAAGGACACTCTTAAAGCTAGATGTAGCACGCTATCAGATTTTTTGATCTGATCTTCTCTTCTCTAAGATATTTTGTAACCCAACCTAGGAGGGTTAGGATTTTTCATTATTTGTAACCATCTTAGTTATGCCTAAACTATAAGGCAATTTTGTAGCCTGTTGTCAGGATCTTCTCCTCTTTTTCTCTTACATTATTCTATGATTTCTACAACTGTAAAATCACCTTGTCTCTGCACTAATAAAATTCTCTTGCCTTACCTAGTTTCAGTTCATGCAAATTTGTGTATCTTTTTTACTTATTTGTGTGAATGCATCTTTTATTGCTTTCTCACCATCTATGACAGTGTTGACCCCTACTAGGGTGGCATCTGAGAACATTGTTCATTCCTCTACCATTATTAAAAATTCTAACCTTGACTCAGTCTTAGAAAGATAGACTAGAAATGTGTGTATCTTTTGGGTTGTTTTATTGATGTTCTATGCAATTATAGGTGGGGGTAGATCAACTTTCAGTGTAGGTTCAAACCTTATTTCCCTTCTTTAATTCAACCCTTCTCTCTCCATTTTTCCTATCAAAACATAGGCTAGTTTTATTAGTGTTGCATTGGTCTAACACTCTATAGTTCAAATTGAAGAGGAAGTCGACCTTCTTTGGATACTCAACCTCACAATAGTGCAAGGTCCCACAGTTAGCAAGTTTTTTCCATGTTTCACAAGGTTGGTGATCAAGCTTGATCACCAAGGGTGCAAAATTTTGTGACAACAAGTTCTTTTGTACATATCTATTTGGGGCCTTGTTGACAACCACTTCTTCACTTTTAGATTTCTCTTCGTCTTCTAAATATGCTTCTTCATTTTGATCTACCATATTTTGTCTTCCTTTATGTAGGTCCTCATTTACTCTCACATTTACACTTTCAACTACTTTCTTTAGGCTTTTATTGAAACACTTTTAGGCCTTGCTATGAGTAGAATACCCTAAAAGGACACCTTCATCATATCTTGACTCAAAAATTCCATGTCCGTATTCATCTCTTCTGATGAAGTATTTACTACCAAACACTTTGAAGTATTTAACTGAAGGTTTTTTGTCATACCACAGCTCATATGGAGTCATCTTGTTGTTTATTCTTAGTTTCACCCTATTAAATGTATACATGGTTGTGTGGACTGCTTCCTTCCAATATACATCAGGAAGATTAGATTCATTCAACATTGTTCTATCCATCTCTTTGGCTATCCTAAACATCCTCTCCACAACACCATTTTGTTGTGTTGTTCTAGGAGCTGAGTATTGTCTTCTAATTCCATAACATAGTAATATTTAAATTCACCTGATGTGAACTCTCCTCCATGGTCTAATCTTAGACATTTCAGCTTGTAACCACTCTGTCTTTCAACCATTTTTCTAAAAATCTTAAACCTTTCAAAGGTTTGTGACTTGTCTTGCAAGAAGGTGACCCATGTCATTCTTGAGAAATCATCAATGAGTAGCATGAAGTATTTCTCACTATTTAGAGCTCTTGTTCTAGTTGGCCCACCCAAGTTAGTATGTACAAGTTCCAAAGGTCTTGTAGTAGAGTATTCTTTTGTCTTGAAGCTTACTTTAGTTTGCTTTCCTCTTTGGTATTCATCACATATGGTATTTCTTAGCTTGATAATCCGAGGAATGTGTCTCACATGACCTCTCTTTCTCACCTTGACTAGGTTGTCAAAATTTATGTGTCCTAACCTTCTATGCCACAACCAACTCTCATCAATGTGTCCCATCATGCATTGAGACTCAAAGCATTCCTTTAATTTGTATAAATTTCCATCTATCCTCTTTGCAACTAATTGCATATTGTTCTCTTTTTTGATTTCACAACCTTTAGAATCAAAGGTAAACTTGTATCCTATATCACACATTTGACTCACACTAAGTAAATTGTGTTTACATCCTTCTACATAGTATGCCCTTGCCTTTTATCTCAACTAAAGAATTGTCTCCAAAATAGAGTGATCCACCATTCCAATCTTCAACCTTAGTGAATTTCTTCTTATCTCCTGTCATATTATTGGAACAACCACTGTCAATGTGGTGGGGAAAATGTGAGACCGGGTAACTAGGACCTAATCCCACTTTTGCCAACACATTGGGAATATGAAAGAGCCTAGGGAGATAGCTCACTTTGGCTACTTCTGGTGAGAAATAGGAGCCAATAATTATCTCTTAGGGTTTCCATTCCTCTTGTTGTATATGAAGAGAAGGCATGAAAAAGAGGGTGTGATTAATCAATTGGACTAGGAGATGAACAATGAAGCATATATGATTTAAAATTGTAGAAACTTGTAGGATTGAAAAAGAGATACTAAAAGAAGAGAATGGGGAGGAATTTGAATGTGTACTTGGTGTTGAAAAAAATAACCTGGATAGGGGTGCCATGCCCTGGTCGCGTTTTGTCTCAAACAAAGCTTCAATTGAAGGCTTGCAAATCTAATGTCTAGAGCTTCTGCCTTCCTAAAAAATCACCTAAAAGTGGGGTGACCAGGGCTCCATGCTCCTCTCTTAGGTATTACTAGGGTGCCACAACCCTATCCCTAATGATTTTAGGGTAGATCTGAGGCTTTAGAATAGTCCTTGTGCCTTTCAATGGTCTTGAGAGACTTTTGAGTACTTGTACCTGCACCTGCAACTGAAAATAGGGTTTTGGGTCACTATATGGGGTTTTGCCTTAGTCAAACCCCTATTTTGGTGATTTCCACATCAACAAATAGCCAATTTTTATAGTAAAATAGTGTGTGCAAGACCCTAGAATGAGAAAGATAAGAAAACTTGAGTTACCCTACACTTTGGAGAGTAAACCCTAAATATATGTAAATGTAAATGTAAATGAGAATGCTCTAAATAAAATGTGGTAAATGATCTAAAGCATGAATGTAAATGTGAAAATGAGTGTAAAGAAGCTCATACAAAGACATCAAAATAACAAGAAACCATACCAATCCCCAAGGGAGAGATATAAGCCACTTGATCTCTTATTATTCTTCAATGTCTTCAAGGCTCCTAATTGATGATGGATACTTGATAGATACTTGTTGAATGCTTGATAGATGCTTTTGAAGACTCCACATAAGCTTCTCTTTTACTAAATAGAAGGCTCCCTGTGATTGCTAGAAGGCTTCACCAAAAACTCTTCCTTTGATTAGATTAGATCCCCTCAAATGAAGAAAGAGAGCTCTTATGTATGAAAACCTAGATCTTAATATCGTCTTTAGGCCGACCTAGGATTTGAATTTCCCTCCAATTTCTTGGGGTTAAGCATTATAATATCATAGAATTATGCTCCCAAAGTTTTGGGAAAAATGTCGGGGATCATGTTGTACTTGCACATGGTCTGACCAATGTTTCACCAAATTTTTAGGGCCACTAGATATGATGATATTAGAGTGAATCCCAAGGTTATAGTTGATTTTGAGATGTTTTGATAGACGAAATGGTGCCTTAAAGGTCAAAATAAGACATAATTAGGGTTTATGATTTAATGATTTATTGGAGGAATAAAATAAGAAGGGGAAAACTTAGGGTAAAGGGCCTAATTTTACGATGTGGGGAGTGATGAAATATGAATTTAGATTTAATTAAATTAATTAATTAAATGATTAAAGAGAAATTACAATGCAAGATGCAAACACACTAAGGCGGGTGCTAAACCAAGCATGGAATTGTACCACCCTAGAAAGGGTGTACAATTTACGATGTTACATTTAGCCCCCACTTTAGTGGTCATATGACACTATGTGCATATGCAAGCTAAAGTAAAGAAAAGTAAACATTCATGAAAAAGGATATATCCATAAGTTATGGGACAAAGCCTCCAGTGGTATTTGTAGTACATAGTTAGGAACCGCACCCTACAAAACCACATGTTATATAACAAAATCACCTAATTCTTACTAAGGAAGGTGATGAAAATTTGAGGGTAGCTATATTCCCTCCCATTTCGGCTTGCTAATTTAGTGAGTTGAAACATGGTATCATGTCTACCACATTGAATTGTGAAATAAGATTGATGACAAATGCTCACAAGAAGATTTGATACAAGATCAAAAACTAATGGAGAATCATTTGGGAAGAAAGAGTACTAAAGTTTAATTCCAACACAACAAAGAGTGTGAGGATTTGAGATCTCTCTAACACAAGATGAAAGATTTAAATGAAAATTGTAATACCCTAAAAATGGTCATCTAAACCATGAGCCCTAATCTCGACAATGTCACCAAGGTCCTAACCAAAGACAATTAAATAAATCTTGAGCACACAATTAATTTCTAAAATCATCAATGTCACATGGCAAAATTAATCAACCAATATTAATTAAATATTTATTTAATTAATTGACCATTCCAAGTAAATCATTTTAAACAACTATCTTATTTATTTTATTAAATATCCTAGCATATTTAATTAAATAAATCAATTTGCCATAAATCTTCAAAAAATGAAACAAATCAAGAAAGAGGAATTGAAAATTATGAGCACAAATCTTCAAAAAAGGAATTAATTGACCAAAAAAGAATTAAAATTTAAGAAAAGAAATCAATTGGAGATAATATTGAAAAAACAAATTAAAAATTGATAAATAATCTCAAATAAAGTAATTAAAATAATTAGATATTAAAATTGAATGAAATAGATAATAAATTAGTTTTTCCTGATTTTATCTTAATTTTAGTTCAATTTCCTTTAAATCATTTTTTTCTTGATTTCATCTTAATTTTAGTTCAATTTCCTTTAAAACTAAGAAAAGCACCCAATCACATCAATTCACCTAGATTGTGCTTCCTCTTGGAAAATATTGACTGCTCATCATCATTTGATCTCAGCTTTTGGTTTCTTTCTAAATTTTCTATAAATTCAGGCTCTCATCTCTCATTCAAAAATCTTGGAGAATATATTGTTATTATGCTATTTTTTCTCTAGGTTCATTGAGAATTTGCAATGAGATATTGCATATTAGTTATTTCATATTTCTTAAATCATTTAGCTTAAATATTCATATATTTCTTAAAACATGTTAGATTAATCTTGCTTACCTAGCTTAAATCCATGCTCATATAGATTAAAAATCCTTCGTTTAGGTGTTGTCTAGTCACTGGATAGCTTAGCAATTTGAGAGAATTCTAAACTTGCATCTACTAGAAGGCAATGGGTCACTTTGTATGGTTTATTATTCATTGATTATTGATTTACTAACCATGCATCTAATGACTTAATTGAAGTGTTGTGTATTCCAGATATAGATACATGTCCACTTTTCACATCCTTCATTTTTGGCACCCACTGTGGGGCTTGAACCCATGAATACAAGATTTCTAATGTTTCTTAAACAAATTTGATGTGTGGTTTTTATAACTAATAAACATTGTGTTAAATTTGCAAATAAAAATCTTTCTTTTTGCTTGTTCTTCTATGACAGTCAAAAAGGGTCTCTTTGTGGAAGGCAATAACTTTTTATTCAACCGTTGGATCTAAACCAGGTTGTTTATACTCGTGACCTTATGACCTTACATCTTCAAATGTCGAGAAAATTTTCAAATCTTTATTGAAAGTCAAGCAAAACATATTTTTCAACTAAATAAAATCAATCAAGACCTCATTGCTAGGGTCATCTCAACTTCATCACTTTATATCAACTTGAGATCTCTCAATCATCTAAATCAAATCAATTTCTAGGGGCATATCAGTTTCTTTGCTTCAAATCAAGCTGATATTTGTCTTCATCTAAATCAATCTCTTAACGTTAATCAGTTTCATCACTTTTCATCAAGTTGATTATTCATTTAAACTCAATCAAGGGTTTAAAGAGTTTCTTTGCTCACGTTCAATCTAAGCAGGTGTTCAGTACTCATCGCTTTGGATCAAACTGGACAGTTTATCTTTGCTCATCGTATCTTGATCAATCAAGTTCAAGATTGATTTTTTATCTTCACTCACTGTGTCTAGATCAATAAGATCCACTTCTTGATCAATCAAGTTCAAGTTTGGTATCTTTGGTTTTCTATCATTCTTAAGTTCAATCAAGTTTAGGATTGGTATCACTTTAATTAGACTTCTTTTAGCTTTGTCACTTCGAATCAATCTAAACATGTCGCTTTCATCTAGTTTGTGATCAATCAAGTTCAGAACTGGTATCTCCTAGACATCAAATTTTCTTTGAACCAATGCGTTGCTCGCACATTAATTCAAAGAGGGGCAAATGTAATACCCTAAAAATGGTCATCTAAACCATGAGCCCCTAATCTTGACAATGTCACCAAGGTCCTAACCAAAGGCAATTAAATCAATCTTGAACACACAATTAATTTCTAAAATCATCAATGTCACATGGCAAAATTAATCAATCAATATTAATTAAATATTTATTTAATTAATTGATCATTCCAAGTAATTCATTTTAAATAATTATCTTATTTATTTTATTAAATATCCTAGCATATTTAATTAAATAAATCAATTTTCCATAAATCTTCAAAAAAGGAAATAAATCAAAAAAGAGGAATTGGAAATTATGAGCACAAATCTTCAAAAAAAGAAATAAATCAAAAAAGGAATTAATTGACCAAAAAGGAATTAAAAATTGAGAAAAGAAATCAATTGGAGATAATCTTGAAAAAATAAATTTAAAATTGATAAATAATCTCAAAGAAAGCAATTAAAAAAATTAAATATTAAAATTGAATAAAATAGATAATAAATCAGTTTTTTCCTGATTTTATCTTAATTTTAGTTCAATTTCCTTTAAATTAGTTTTTTCTTGATTTTATCTTAATTTTAGTTCAATTTCCTTTAAAACTAAGAAAAGCATCCAATCACATCAATTCACATGGATTGTGCTTCCTCTTGGAAAATCTTGACTGCTCATCATCATTTGATCTCGGCCTTTGGTTTCTTTTTTAATTTTCTATAAATTTAGGCTCTCATCTCTCATTAAAAAATCCTGGAGAATATATTGTTATTATACTATTTTTGCTCTAGGTTCATTGAGAATTTACATTGAGATATTGAATATTAGTTATTTCATATTTCTTAAATCATTTAGCTTAAATATTCATATATTGCTTAAAACATGTTAGATTAATCTTGCATATCTAGCTTAAATCAATGCTCATATAGATTAAAAATCCTTCATTTAGGTGTTGTCTAGTCATTGGATAGCTTACTAATCTTAGATAAATCTAAACTTGCATCTACTAGAAGGAAATGGGTCACTTTGTATGGTTTATTATTCATTGATTATTGATTTACTAACCATGCATCTAATGACTTAATTGAAGTGTTGTGTATTCCAGATATAGATATAGGTCCACTTTTCACACACATAGAAATAAATGATAAATGACAAATGGTATGCAAGAGATATAATCCAACAAATAATGCCACTCCATAAAGGAAATTGGAAAAGAATGGAGGATTGAAATGGCATCAAAGAGAGATTATTTATAGAAGGGTTTATTATAAAAGATACTACTCAATAAAGAAAAGAAATTGATGAATGATAAAAGACTTCCAACACCAAGGAGGAGGTCCCAATTAAGGATGTGTACTTAATATCCCCATTAGGGATGCTTTTTCCAATATGAGAGAAAGAATTCAAATATGAATACACCTCTACAACCAATAAGAAATCCTTATAGAAGACACTAATTCACAAAGGGGAAATTTTAATCTTAAGAAAGAGAGATGTTTGAAATTACTCTTGCCCCCCATATATGTTGGCATATGGACACTCCAATGAGACATTGTGTGTGATTGAAGGTTTTTTAATTGATGGCAACCTTGCAATCCTATGACATCGGCAAGACATTATACCGGCAAAGCATTACACAGGCAACCTTGCAATCCTATGCCACCGGCAAGACATTGTACCAACAAAGCATTACACAGGCAACCTTGCAATCCTATGGCACTGGCAAGACATTATACTGGCAAAGAATTACATAGGAAACCTTGCAATCCTATGGTACTAGCAAGGCATTCTATCGATAAAGCATTATTCAAGCAAGACATTATACCGGCATCAACAAGATCACTCTACACCGGCACCGATGTAGAAGAAAAGATGTATACCGGCATAGACACCAAAAGGATTTTTGATATGTAATATTTTTTTAATTATTGTAAGCCAACTTGGCAAATTGTAAAATGACTCTTGTATATAAAAGAGATCATTGTAGTCATTTGTAGGATATGGAGAGGAAGCAAAAAGAAAATTATAAGGTAGACCTAATGTGCGAATTGTAGGTCAAGGGTATATGTAAAGAATAGAGCAAGAACTAGTGCTGAATTTGGCATTGAAGATGCTATTGTAGAGCAATATAGATCATTGGATTTGCATAATCCTCATTGTAAGTCAGTGTGACTTGTTATTGAGCAGTGTGCTCTAGGTAGTTGGCCTTCCTGCATGTGCAAGCCCCTATTGTAAGTAATATTCTCTTATTGGCCAGTAAGTGAATATTGTGGGTCACAAATCCCACTGAGGTTTTTCCCACACCGGGTTTCCTCATTAAACATCTTGTGTTAGGGTGTTCTTTTCATGTGGATGTTTTTGGTTCTGTTAATTACATTAATTCTTGCATACTGGTACACTATTACTTTATGTTCTGCATGTTTTATTTTAAGAATATTTCATTATCGATTAGATACTGACTCACCCCCTCTTTCAGTATCTGTGGGAACCCTAACAATCGGTATCAGAGCCTGGTCCTCTATTTTCAGAAGCCTAACAGCTTGAGGAAGATCTTGACACCGGTAAAGATGGAAAATCTGATGAAGCAACTTGAAGGAGCTCTTACTGACTATGATGCAGAGAAGTTGAAAAATATCAAATTAGAAGATGATTTCAAAGCAGCTCAGGACATTATTCAGGCACTTCAAGAAAATCTTATTGTTACAAGAAATAAGAGAGGAGAATTTTGTGAAAAATTGCAAAATGAGAATGATGAAAAGTAATCACTAAATGATATGATAACCAAATTGAAACAAGAGATCATGACAACAAAAAATGAAATGCAGGATATGACTATGAGATTTTGCAAAGAGATTGAGGACAGAAAGAAGAATGAAGAAGAATTGACCAGAAGACTAAGTGATGCAGCAAATGACAACACAAGACTTAGCTATGAGAATGATATGTTGAAAATAGATCTGATGCATACTCAGAATGACTTGAATGAACTAATGAGACAAAAAGAAATCTTGGAAAGGGAATTGGAAACTGCAAATCAACACAAAGAAAAATTCAAGAAAAGATCAGAAGAGCTTGGTACTTTATTGAAGAATCAAAAACACAAAGGTGACACTTCTGGAATTGGATTTGAAGTTGGAGAAAGCTCCGGTACTGCAAATACCTAGGATCATAGCAAACCAATAAGACCTTCTGATACTTACAAATTCAATGGAAAATGCTTTAACTACAATAAATATGGTCATAGGGCAAATGAATGTAGATCTAAGAATTATCAGAATATCAATCCTCCCATCGGTCAATGCTCCAAATGCAACAAAATTCGTCATAACTCTGAAAATTGAAGAATTAATGTAAGATGTTATGTTTGAGGAAGATTTGGTCATTTATCAAATCAAAGCAGAACAGAAACCGGCATAGGTTATGGGAAAGCTATTCATAAAAATAATGTAACTTGTTATACATGTAACAAGATTGGTCATATTGCTAAATTTTGTAGAAGTAAAGATACACTGATAGACAAGAAAAGTACTAGTCTGAAAGGTAAAGAAAAGGTTGAAGAGGTTAAGCAAGAATTCTCAAAGCAATGGATTAGAAAAGGTGATCTACATATTAGGGATACTCCTCCACCGATAGAATCAACAAATGCTCCATTGGTAGGACAATATGATGCTCCACCGGTAGGACAATATGATGCTCCATCGGCAGGACAGAGCAATGCTCCACTAGTAGGATGTTCTTCATCTAATTGAAGAAAATTATCTTGAGGGTTTGGCAATATAATGACACATGTGCTATTATTCCCTCGGTTAGAGAAAAGAAGTTGAAAAATCACTCATTATCGGCAAATAAAGTTAAGCTAATACATTATCGACAAGCAATTAATGTGGTAGGTAATAGAAAAGACTTTATAAAATAAGGTTTTTGCTCCATTTCACTTCATCGAGCATTCAATCCTTCATAGAGTTTGAAGATTTCCGAGCTAAGGCATTTTGAGCAAAGAGGCAAAGCACTTCAGCAATCAATCCATCCAAAGGAAGAAAAAGGTATTTATCATCATGGCATCCTCCTCTGCACTTGAATTCATAGAAAACCCTACAGTAGTCAAGGTTATAAAATACCCTAGGCCCGTGTTTGAGCTAGTTTCTGAGGTAGCTAAGAATGATGACAATACAGGTGTTTTTTCCCAAATTCCAAAAGGTGTTGTTTATGCAGAAGACCCTAGAATGTATATTCATTGCAACATAGAGGAATTAGGTGATGAAGAAATTAAAAAAATGTATAGGAATATTATATGTGACAATTCTGGAAATGTAAAACCTAAACATAAAGTTGTTGAAACCCTAGGATTCACTAAAATCCTCTGCATCCTTGAATTTCCCAAAGAAGTGAATAGGATAGTTTTAAGCAGGGTACATGGTTCATTCTTTTGGCTTGATTCAGTGCACAAAATTACAAAGGGAGCTATGAAAGCAGTAACGGGGTTACCTTCCACCGGTAATAGACCTAACAAGACTAAGAAGGTCTCCAATGACCTAGTAATGAAGTTAACTAGTGCAACATTAGATAGAAGGTCTCTGAGGGTTAATGATGTGACTGATATAAATGTTAGATTTGTTAGCATGATTTTAGGGTACAAAGCAACTCATGCAAATAGACTCAACTCAGTCTCCAGTTTATGCATTAAGAGTGCTCATGATATGGTAAAAGAAAATGTGAAAATTGATGTATGTGAATGGTTAAAAGATGAGTTGATTGATAACTTAGTCAAAATCAAGAAGGATAAGAAAGGAACTTTTAGATTTGGAAATTTACTTGTATGCATAATGCTACATATAACCAAATAGGTTCCTGATATAGGAAACAAAGATTTTGGATTTGACATACCGGTAGGAAAACAATTATCAGACTTATTCAACAACATGGGTGAAAACAAGGAAAAGAATATCAATGAGTATTTTCAAGCATTAAAGGTCAGAATGAACAAAAGAATCAAACTATCATAGGAAATTGTCAACAAATACAAGGATGATATATGTTTTGTAATCAAAAAGGATGAAATATCGATGGAAGTAGTCATCCCTAGAACAATCTGGGTAACAGAGATGGGGTATGAAACAGATGACCACATAGTGGAAACTTATGCCAAAGCACTTCTGGAAGCCCCCAATGAACCTAAAGAAGAAGTATTTGGTAGTGCTGAAACCATAGAAAGTCAAATTCAATCTAAGAAGAGAGTGAAAAAGGTTGAGGCATTTGTGAGAAAAGGATCCAGACAAGTAAAAGCCATAAAGGAAGATGTATTAAAGAAAATTGGCATAACTGAAGATGAGTTGGCAGCCCAACAACTTGAAACTCATCTATCATCGGTAGGTACTTCCTCAAAAGGAGATATGCCAGAAACTTTCAAAAGAGTTGTTAGGAAAAGAGACCCCTCATCGGAAACCACTCCTTCACCTAGAAGGACAAGGCAGAAGCAACAATCTGTGAGATCTCCGGTCAGAAAAGACACACCTAAAAAGAAGTTGACACCCAAAAAGAAGAAAAAGACAAACACAGACTTGGCCCCTCTTTACATATTACTAAATGAGATCATAGAGGAAGGTAAACTAAAGAACATAGGGAAAATTTATGACACCCTATCGGATGATGAGAAAGGGCGAGTTGAGGAGAGTGTAATATTACATATGGACATGTACAAAAAGTTTTTGATGCAAGTCTTAAATGAAATTCCTGATGAACTATACAAAAGACTTGAGGCCAGAAGGCAAGGAATAATTGAATTGGATAAGAAAATTAAAATAGAAAACCTACTTGTAGTATACCCAGTTAACTCACCTAAAGAAATTAATGATCTGATAGCTTAGGCCAACTGGACAGTTTTTTCCACTACACACCGACAAATTTCACTGATGACAAGTAGAGTTATAGAGGTTTCAAAGGAAATAGAAAATGGTTGGGATATATTCTTGGTTGAAAAAGAAAAACAAGAAGAATATAGGAATCCTAATCCCATTAAGGTATATCAGAAGGACAAAGGGAAAGGTAAAATTGGTGGACCACCAAGTATCAAGATTAGAGACAACTTACCCCCACCTCCTTTAAATACTCCACTAGTAAAAACAACAACTATTGAAGATCAACCGGCAACTGAGAGTTGTAAAGCAGAAAATCGTGAGCGAACCCTAAGTGTTCCCCCCACCACTCCGAGAAGAGGGGAAGGAGGTCACTTAGGATTGACGGTTTTCACTTAGGGGAGACTTTACATTCAAAAGAGGGGTTGAAACCCACAAGATCCAATCCCACACAATGCAAGATTGGATTCTAAATGAGTTTCAAGGGTTAAGACAGCAAGGCTACCCTCTTTTGTAAAGAATGTAGATAGAAGGATCAAGCTAGGAATGCATAGAAAGTGAGAAAGATTCGCTTATAAATAGAGATAGGGATATAGGATGAAGCTGTAGACCTGGAATTAGCAGTTAAATGTCGAGATGATGTTGTCCTGCAAATTTGAGCAAAAATTGACTGAACAATGGCGCCCGGCGTGCACACGGTCCTCCGAAAAATTCACAAAATGAAGGGGGATCTATTCGTCTCTGCACAAGGATTCCAAATATTCAATTATAGCTGCGTACCTGTAACCTACACATAGAAAAGAGAAGATGATTGGGGGGTTAGGGATTAGGGGTTTGCCCTTAGGTCAAACCCCAGTTTTGGAATTAACCAAGAAATGAGAAATGCTGTAAATGTAAATGATTGTAATGTAAAACAAGTACTAGTACCTTGTTGTAAGAATGTTTGTATTCTTACATGCGAAGGTGTAGATGTTGTTGGATATTGTATGTTGTATGTGATCTCCTCTTCAATGGTTGAATCCTTGTCTTGAATGCAACACTTAGCCTTGAATGGAGACTTAGAATGATCAATTGCTTGAAGGAATGCTTGAATGCTTGAATTCTTGAATGTTTGAATGTCGCTTCCACCTTTTTTCCCTCTATCTCCCAAAATGGGAGAGGAAATGTAGTTTATATACTTGCCAATTAGGGTTGATAGACTGATTTTTCTGACCTTAGGCTGACCAGGAAATAATATTTTCCAATTTGCAAACTAAAAGACCCGAAGCCCCATAAGAGACTGGGCCCAAAATAGGGCCAGGGACCAGGGCACTGGGCGCCATGGTCCCACCTCCAGGGACAGCAGGGTGCAAAGAGGATTAGGCCAGGGTGCTGAAAAATGTAGTTTTTGATGTCATGAGCAAGTTTCGGGGTCTCCATTTAGGTTTCATGTTGCATCACCATCGTGAAGACCCAAATGGGATCGAAATTGCAAGTGTCGCAATTTTAGGATGCTACAAGTGTATGGATACAAAGGATAATAATCCTAATCCTAAAGTCCTATATACTATGAATGTTGATACTCAAAAGATCAACATAATGGTAGATAAGGATACAACAGATAAATTAGGTATACCCAAAGAGTCTCTAGTAATAGGGAATACAGAGCAACCGACAACAAATACAAAGAAAAAGATGAAATCTGGAACACAAACAAAGGAACCAACAGAGCTAAAGGCTCTAGAACAGATGCCACTGGTAATAATTGAAGCAGGAAAACCAATGCTTAAAGAAATGCAAACACAAATAGACCTACCAGAGGTCAATACAAGCTTGGTCACTTCCACTGGTACTCAGTTTGTTGGGTCACCATCAAATGTGACTGAGGTATTACTTGAATCTATCAAGAAATTAACTAATTATAGCTCACAAGCTTATAAAGCAATAGATGATTCAATTCCATTTTTGAAATCAATAGCTCCTAATTGTAATATAGACAATAAAGATTCTTTAGGCCAGTTGGATACACTTTGTAAATATATTTCTAGAAATTTTGAGCAAACAAAGGTAGAATCTATAAAGGAAATTGTAGAAAAAGAGAAACATAAATTCTTTAAGGAAGGATTAAAGAAGTGTAATAGGGAATTCGACACACTTCTACAAGAACTGTGTAATTTTTTAAAAGAGTACAAAAACTTGTATAAAGATACATGTAAAACAAACATTTTGACTGTAGATGTAGACAAGAAAATAAGCAAGGCACAGGATGAGATAAACAAACTTGTAGACAATTTTGTCAACTCACCTAATTCATTATCAGTTTTTGAAGAAAAGATAGAAAATCTTGAGGAAGAATTGCTCAAATTGGAAAGAGAGAAAGAGAAAATAATAAACAAGGCAAAACTTTTGAGATCTAAACTAAGTCCAAGATTGGACTATTTAGCATCTCTACGGAAAGAAATTTTAGAGGCACTAACATAGGGAAGAAAAACACCAGTAGAACACTTGCAGTATCTCACCGGTATAGTAAACAGAACTGAGATAGCAATAAAAGATAGTAAGAAGTTTATGGATGGCATAAACTTAATTTTGGGAGATCTTCTTCAGATAATAACTACCCAACTACAAGGTTGAGGTTATGGATTGGTACAACTACAAAATCTACTAACCTTTGTCATTGATGCCAAAGGGGGAGTAGTGGGATGAGAAAATTTAAAAACACAAGGATCATATGCTCAGGTGGAGTTCTCACATTTTTGGTAACATTTTTGGTCTACACATTTTTGGATATCTTTTTGAAATTTCTCATGAGTGTTGCCATCAATGCCAAAGGGGGAGATTGTTGGCATATGGACACTCCAATGAGACATTGTGTTTGATTGAAGGTTTTTTCATTGATGGCAACCTTGCAATCCTATGGCACTGGCAAGACATTATACCGGCAAAGCATTACATAGGCAACCTTGCAATCCTATGGCACCGACAAGACATTATACCAGCAAAGCATTACACATGCAACCTTGCAATCCTATGGCACCGGCAAGACATTATACTGGAAAAGCATTACACAGGTAGCCTTGCAATCCTATGGCACCGGTAAGGCATTCTACTGATAAAGCATTATTCAAGCAAGATATTATACTGGCATCAACAAGATCACTCTACACCGGCACCGACATAGAAGAAAAGATGTATACCAACACAGAGGCTAATAGGATTTTTGATATGTAATATTTTGTTTATTATTGTAAGCTGACTTGGGAAATTGTAAAATGACTCTTGTGCATAAAAGAGATCATTGTATTCATTTGTAGGATATGGAGAGGAAGCAAAAAGAAAATTATAAGGCAGACCTAATGTACGAATTATAGATCAAGGGTATATGTAAAGAACAGACCAAGAACCGATACTGAATCTAGCATTGAAGATGCTATTGTAAAGCATTACAAATCATTGGATTTGCATAATCCTCATTGTAAGTCAGTGTGACTTCTTATTGAGTAGTGTGCTCTAGGCAGTTGGCCTTCCTGCATGTGCAGGCCCCTATTGTAAGTAATATTCTCTTATTGGCTAGTAAGTGAATATTGTGGGTCACAAATCCCACCGAGGTTTTTCCCACACCGGGTTTCCTCATTAAACATCTTGTGTCATGGTGTTCTTTTCATGTGGATATTTTTGGTTCTATTAATTACATTAATTCTTGCATACTGGTACACTGTTACTTTATGTTTTGCATGTTTTGTTTTAAGAAAATTTCATTACCGGTCAGATACTGATTCACCCCCCCCTCTCAGTATCTGTGGGAACCCTAACAATATATAGGGAGAAGAGATGAGATAGAAATGGGCTATTATGTTGCTTCCAAAAGTATGGTTGCACATGAAATTGTACCATCATGAATGCCAATGAGCCCCCAGTAAGTGAGCTACCAATGTCACATTATGATGAGCAACATAATAGCCATTAATGTTATTTAAAGACATGATAGATTGAATGAGGTATTTGAATATGACATGTTAAATGCTCTACTATAAGTGAGATTAAAAATATGTATAAGATGATGAATGTTAAAATGTCTTTATAAAGAGAGAAGTTTATAGGAGAAGAATAGGTGACTAAGTCATACTTTTCTTTCACACAAGAAATCTTAGGAGAGGGATAAGTGTAATTAATTAGAGCCTTATTCCTAGAAGAATGGATTTTAGAATAAGTAGAATATATAGTCTCATAAGTGGGATTAGAAATCTCTTGAGGGGATTCGTAAAGATATTTATTCATCACCAAGATTTTCTTATGAGGTGGACGAGTGTTGAAAGAAGTAGAAGATTATTTAATTGAGGTGAGATCATCATCACTACTAAATATAGCATTCACATTGAGCGATGGTATTTTAGATGCTTTGGTGGGCTTAGAGGGACTATATCCAAGTCCAAATGAAGCTTCATGTGTCTTATGTTCTAAAGGAGCTTTGATTCCTTGTTGATTTGTGCCAAGACCATTGCCATTATATCCCCTCTTAGTTAAAATGTGAAAACTAGGACCATAAGGGATGCCAAATTAGAAAGAGATGGTTGTGCCTCATACGTCTGAGTGCTATATGAATTAGAGGAAGGATTTGAATAATTATTTCAGCTATAAGCACCCACAAAGTTGTTGCTTAGTTATCTAGACAAAGTGGGTTTCTCTTTAGTTTCTTCCTTAGATTTATCCTTTTTAGTCTTAGATTCTTTCCAAGATACTCTATACTCTCCTATAAAAGTAGGGTTAAAGTCTAGAGATCCCCAATCATCATCTGAGAGTACTCCTTCGGGAGAAAAGAAATCTTTGGGAGGAGATTCCAATTGAGTAGAAGAATTGGGAGTAATAGAAGGAACAAGATCATTAAAGGAAATAGATGTATTTGAAGAAGTAGGAGGATTGGGAGAAGACTGGGAAGTATTTGAACAAGAAGATCCAGCTTTTAAGGGATCTTGAAGATTGGTATCAACTAACAAGGTGTATGTCTTATTGTCATAAATGAACTTGACTTGCCTATGCAATGTTGAGGGGACAAATTGAATGCTATGAATCCATAGTCTCCCTAATAGAAGGTTATATGTCAAATTACCAGTCATGACATGAATAGGTGTAGATAAAGTAACAAGACATACCTTAACAGGAAAGTTTATGATACCTAAAGATTGTTTAGAAACATTATCTAATCCTCGAATAGAAAGAGAAGAAGGTTTGATGAGAGAAAGATCCAAATTAATCTTATCCAATAAGTCCACTTTGCAAACATTAAGGCCAAACCCATTGTCCACAAGGGTTCATCTTATAGAATTATTATTGATAATAACCACAATAATTAGAGGATCATATTAATGTTGCATTTCATAATAAGGTAACTCTTCTTGGGTGAATGCAATTTGATCTTTGGGTTTGTTTGTGGGATCAATCAAATAAGCCATGTTATTAGGTGTCACTGCGGGTGGGACATCTAAGTTTTTCAAAGCATCTTGTAACATCCCCTGATAAGCAGGTAAAGTTTGAACCAAATCCCAAATATAAATATTGGTAGGAGTAGCTTTAAGTTGTTCAATGAGATCATACTCCTTACTAAGAGTTTGTGATAAATGAGGTACTTGTGGAAGAGTAGGTTGAGAGGGAGGAAGTGAAGTTGGGGTAACTAGAAGAGGATTACATTCCTATTGTTTCTTGTGTTGTAGGTATGAGAAACCACATGAGAACCCTCTTTGGTGATTTTCTTAACATACTCATAAGGGCTCTTAGTAGGATAACCTCCTTGCATAGTAATAACATGTTTCTTAGGAGTGAAAAAAGAATCATTATCCTAACCACCTTGAACCACTAAGATAGGCTTATGATGAGAAATTTGAGAAGGACAAGCACCTTGAACTATGAAGAGGGGTTTGTTAGGTTTTTTATTCACATGTATTAAATTTATTGAAGATGGTTTAGGAATATCAAAGGTGTCCTTATGAATTTTAGAAGAATAATGGACAAGATTGTCGCAAGAATTTTTTATAGTCTCTTCTTGCACTAAAATGCTATCATGGATAAGATCAATTTTAGGAGGTAGAATAGGAGTAGTCATTGATGTTTTAGAAGGAAGAGTATTAGTAGGAAAGGTAATCTCATCCTTTATCATCAAAGGATCTGCATGGGTAATAGACTCTTCAGGAGAAGAATCAACATTACTCTCTAAAGTTTCACCTTTGAGAGGAGACCAAAGATGTAAACAATCTATTATTGAACTAAGGTATCCTTATGAGTATAACCTAGTTTGGGAGAAGGTAGATTCCTTACCTTCAAAGGGATAATGATTGAGATTCATGAGAGGTGAGATGTTATCAAGCGGGTTACTCTTATAGGGTAGTGAATAATCAACACCTTCTTCTAATGGTTCATCTAAAATAGTGAGGTATTTGAGAAAAGTATTAGAAATATCTTATACAATGATGTCCTTATTGTTATTACCAATATTGGGAGAAGGGATAACATTGTTCATTAATTCTTCATCCTTAGGAGGGAGAGCATCACTACATGTGTTTAAATCATCCTCTTCCCTTAAAATGTGTTCAATAAGATGTTTAGGAGAGAAAGAATTAAAGAAATTAATTATGATTTCATCTTCTTTTCCTATGGCATATTTATGGGTAAGATAAGCTCTAGGGAAAGGAGAAGAATTTTTCATTAATGCATCATCTCTAGTAGGAATTTTGTTGAAGTAAAAAGAGGAAATTCCTATTGGAATGATTTGATACTAGCAGTAAATTGAGAGGGGGGTGAATTAGTTTACTCATTAGTACAACAATTAATTTAATGATAAACCTTATACTATAGCATAACACAATGAAAGATATATCATGAAGGCACAACATACATAACACCAATAATTTTGATGTGGAAAACCCAAAAAGGGAAAAACCATGGTGGGAAACCCTACCCACAATCAGATGAATACTCTGCATTAGTATTATGTATAATTACAATGGAGTTTACACTTGTAAAAAGGCCAATAGCCTAGTGCACACTACTCATCACAAATGGAAGTCTCACTAACTTGCATAAACATCAGACTACAATCCAAAAAGAAATGAACTGTGAAAGTAGCATCTACTAATGCTTGATACAGTTCTGATTAAGTACTTATGTCTGATCTACAATACAAAACCTTTCCAACCTTCACTTGAATGATATGACTTTATTTGCACATAATTATTCTTCTAATATTGTAGACATAGCCATCCATCCCATCCATGTCCAAGTTACATGAATAAGTCACTTATAAATACAAATCATCAACCTTATTGACAAGGTTGGCTAAACCCTAAACCCATAAATCCATAATTACAAAAAATACATCACATGATGCTACTGGACCAATATTATGATTTACATTACATATCATGGACCTAAATCAAATATTCAAACAATTATATCCATTGAAGATTCTGCTAAGACCAAAATCCAACATGCTTCACCAATCAGTAGAAACCCTCAGTGAAATAATTAACCAGATCCAAATAGGACCATCATAACAACACACCATCCAATGCAAAGTCACCAAATACTCAAAACATGATCAAGAAGTACCTTCAACATGATAGAAATAGATTCCATAAGCCGAACCCAAAATCCACTGACCAAGTCGCCAAATAATACATATCGGTAAAGTTAACAAGGATAGCACAAGCAAGCCGGTAAAGCCAGAAAATAGCTGGTACTAATAAATACCAAAAGAAATAACACCTAAAGCACAAAATCATGAACCAACAAAATATATCAAGTATGTAAGCAACTAGAATAAGAATCCAAAACCAAATATAGAGATTTGAACATACTAGATTTGATTCACAGCCAAAACCAAGAAGATCACCAAGACTAATTGAGATAGTCTCCAACTAGGATATAGTGTTGACATCTTTAGGGTCATAAAATTTTGACCCTTGCAATTTTCAACCACATTAGGGTCCTCACGTTGGTGAATTGAATCCCCAAGTCTGATCGGAGACTCGAGACTTTCTCATCCCTGAAAACTACACCATTTTCTTCCCTTCACATTGCTTGAACCTTCTTCCTATCCTAAGCATGCCCCTATCCCCACTAGGGTAGGGGAATGGAGCCCCTATCCCTGCCCTATCTTGGGGCCCCTTCATTCAAACTATGCATTGAACTTTGCATTTCCAGTGGGAAAACTTTCCCTGTGTCAACCTATGATGAAAATCAGTCTGTTAACCCTAATTGATGAATATATATGTTGCTTTTTCCCTCCCATTTGCATAAGTTGGATAAAGTTAAAAAGTGCAGAAGTTCGAATACATGAAATTGCACATTCAAACATTCAAGAGCATTCAAGCATTCCTTTCAAGCATTGAGCATTCTCAAGTCTCCCTTCAAGGCTAGGTGTTGCATTCAAGTCAAGGATTCAACCATTGAAGAGGAGATCCCAAGCAACATTGAATTCCATACAAGAAAATTTGCCTTCATTTCTACCACAACTTCCCTTGAGGTGAATTGAATTTCAATCTTTCATTTACATTTACTTGCAAGTACATTTTTTCATCATTTGGTTAATTCCAAAACTGGGGTTTGACCTGAAGGCAAACCTCTAATCCCAACACCGTTTCCTCTCTTTTCTATCTATAGGTTGCATGTGTGAAACTATATTTGCAGATTTGGACTCCATTTATAAAGGCAGAAAAACCCTTTTCATTTCATGGATTCTTCAGAGGACCGTGTGCACTTTCAACATGGTCCCAACAACTATTTCCTCAAATTGGGAGGATGACTTTGTCTTGACATATTATAACCACATCCAGGTGCACAACTTCATCCCATGCTTCTATCTCGAGTTATAATTAATTATTTGCTACTTTTACACTTAGTCCCAAAATACATAATTCAACCATTACTCATTCTAAAAGAGGGGTTAGCTTGTCATTTCATATCCTTTTCAATTCATTTAGTATTCAATCTCTCTCCTCAGAAATTGGATCTAGTGAATTATCTCCCCCTCTTTTAAATGTATTGTGTGTGAGGTGATTGAAGGGAAATCCATAGTGAAACTTTCATCTCTCCTTGGAGAGGAGAAAATCTTTCCTCTTGATCTCTTCATCATTCATTTTTTCACCCCATTACATTTTCATGAACCCGACGTCTTGCATGTTTTATTCTAAAAATCATTGCATATTTTTCATTTACAAGTTTAATTTTTCTGCAAACTT
Source organism: Cryptomeria japonica (assembly GCF_030272615.1). Classification (NCBI taxonomy): domain Eukaryota; kingdom Viridiplantae; phylum Streptophyta; class Pinopsida; order Cupressales; family Cupressaceae; genus Cryptomeria; species Cryptomeria japonica. Next base: position 609,309,929 of record NC_081407.1, read on the forward strand.
AGTGGCTAGTTCATTCAAAACCCTAGTTTTTAAAATTGAAATTGAATTTGTGCTTTGTAAAAATTGCTTGTTATTGTCTTAGATCTGAAAAATTGCATATTTTGTCAAATTCAATTTATTCATTGTTTTGTTCAATTTGCAAATCAAATTCATAAAATTAAGTGGTTAATTGTCAAAACCCTAATTTTCAAAAATCATATTGAACTTGTGCAAAAAAAAATATATTGAATTTCCATTTAATTTTTAGATTTGTGACTGTTTTCAGAATTATCCACTTTCTTAAAATTCCAATTTTCAATTTCACTCCTTTTTCAAAATTCAAAATTTCAAAAATTAATTGGTTAGGTCTTAAAACCCTAATTTTCAAATTTAATTAGATTTTGTGTAAATCACAATCAATTTCAATCAATCTCAGTTTTCTAAGCATTTTTCTAGGCATCCCTATCCATTAGGTTTGACACTTTTCAAATTTGCAATTCAATTCCTCATTTTTTTCAAAACCCTAATAGGGTCCCATTTTCACATTCAAACCTTAATTTCGTCTATCTAGAGATTGTAAAATCTACCAATTTTTTGGGGTTATCTTTAAAATCATTGTAGCTTTCATCCCTTAAAATTTCAAAAAAATTTGGTCGGACCATGTGCACTTTCAACACGGTCCTTGACTTTTTTCCTTAAATTACGGGAGATTGTTATGACTGTATTTATAGCTTAAATCCAGATGATTGGCTGATTTTGTCAATTTTTTATATCTATAAAAACAAAAATACCTTCCAAATTAACATTTCAAATTTCAAGAAAACTTTTAAAATTAAGTGGTTAATTATAATCTGCCATGATTTTAAAAATTCAGATTTTTCACTTTTAAGATTAAGTGGTATCCACTTGTACCTAATTTTGAAATTTTAATTTCCTTTCATTTATTAATTTTTGGAAATTGTGTCATTTTCCCCTTTCAACAAAGTTCAAAATCATCTTATCATTATTTTCTCAAATTTTGCATTATTCAATTTTGTAAACTTTGTTCCCATAATTCTAAATTTAAATTCAAAATTAAAACTTCCCTCTAGTGCATGAGTTTTACTACTATTAGTCCTACCTATACTATCCCCATTAGATGAAGCATTAGAATTAAGGCTACCCAAGGTTTAATTATCAAGGAGATGGAGATTAATTTGGGTAACTTCTTTAATGAGGATAATGCTAATTCTTCCCATCCTAATAATTTCCATATCTACCCCATTGATGAATCCCATGATGGAGAAGAAGCTTTGACTAGAGTTTCCATAGATCAACTTTCAAAATTGGATAATCAATTTGATAACTTTCAACAATGGATGTCCCAAGAATACCCTAATAGTGAAGCTCTTCCATTAATTGAAGGCCTTAAATGCATGAATCAAAGTGATAAGAATGGAATTGATATATTGTGTGGAATTGCTCATATTGTTGATTCCAATGTCATTCCTATAAAGAGTTTTACCTAAACCCTAGGTTATTCACAACCTTCTACACAAGTCAATCCTTTTATTCCTTTGACTACTCCTATGACTAGTGTTCCTACTTTTACTTCAAACATCATGACTACTTCAACTCAAAATGTCATTTCTACAACAATTATTCATGGGGGTAATCCCTCTTCATCATTTAATCCTCCATCTTTACCTATGTCTTCAATAAGCATTCCTATTATCCCTCAACCAATCAATGTGCCATAAGGAGGCAATTCTTTCAACAATTTTATTCCTCCTTTAAGTGTCCCTTTTCCTACTCAATCATCACCTATGCCTACTTATCATAATGTCCCACCCCCTTATTCTTAATCAATGCCTTCCTTGAATAACATCACACCAATTTATCAATCAACCATGTCTAACATCAATTCTTCTATCAAAGTGACCATTAACAATCTTGCTCAAACTATGTCTTTCTTACAACAACAAATTGCTTCCATGAGTCAATCCAAGTTTAGTGTGCCCACATTCAATGTTGCGAGCCCACTTTCTCTTAATATTGTTAAATCCATGCCACCTAAGCATGTTGAGGTCCTTCAATTGGAACTCTATAATGGAAAAGGTGATCCTTTAATGCATGTCAAAACATTTCAAACCTTGTGTACTGATTTTCCTTATGATGAAAAATTTCTTACAAAATTGTATACAAGAACTCTAAGAGAAGGATTTGCAATGGTATTGTTCTTTGCCTTCTTATTCTATCACTTCTTTTCAACAATTAGAAAATGCTTTCATTAAACAATTTCAAAACAACATTGGTCCTAAAATTAGTTTGACTAATTTAATGCATTGTAAACAAGGTGTTAAAGAAAAAGTGATTGATTTCATTGGTAGATACAAACATTTATGTGCTCAAATTTCTTTTCCTGTACCTGATAATGATATTCAAAGAATTTTCATTTCTAATTTGCAAAAAGATAATAGGGAAAAGCTTATTTTGTCTGAGTTTACTTTCCTTCTGTAGTTGTGCACAACACTCCACAATTATCAATTAGTTGTGAGTCAAATGAAGCAATCTATTCCTATGGCTCTAAATGATAAGGGGGAGAGTGTTCCACAACCATTTGCGAAGTTCAAACCAATAAAAGGCTTCCTCAAGTTCAATGATACAATCAACAACAACAATGTGAATGCAACAACAGGTGTGCCCACTATTTCTAATTTTTTGAAAAGAGAAAGACAATTTACTCCTTTGAATGGATCTTTACATAGTATTATGTCTCAGTTGTTACAAAGAAATGTTATCAAACTTCCTCCTATAAAACCAGTTGATCTGTCTAAACTTGCATCCCCTTATTTTGATAACAATTTCTTTTGCCATTTTCATCATCGACCTGGTCATGATACTAAGAATTTTTTTGCATTGAAAAGTAAGATTCAAGATTTGATTGATAATAATACTATATCTGTGATAGGTGTGAATGATAAGGGAAACAAATTAGTAGCTCCTCCTAATCAAAATCTTAAGATTTTCAGTGATCCTTTTCCTTCTCATACCTCTAACATGATTGAGACTAAACATACCTCTTTTTCTTCTAATGAGTTCACCCGTACGACTCCGAATTTGGTGAACATGGTAGAGAAACAAGTGACACCTAAAGATCCTTCTATCACATTTGACCCTAGTGAGACTATTAGAGCACCCAATGGCCCTTTATACATAATTGTGAAGGTTAAGGATATACTTTGTCATGGTACTCTTGTTGATCCCTCTTGCATGGTTAACATTATCACTGAGGAGTATCTTTTCACTTTACTATTGCATAAACCAATATATAATGATTCTAATGTGGTTTTGAAGTTATTTGATGGATTCTCTTGTCCTACCATTGGTTAGATCACCCTTCCTATTGAAGTTCACACTAAATTTATGGATGTCAATTTTGTTATCATTCCTTCTTTCGATCAATTCCATGTGAAGCTAGGCTATCCTTGGTTATCTTCTATGAAGGAAATTGCTTCTCCAATCCATAAGTGTCTAAAATTTCCCCACAATGGAGAAATCATAACTATGAACCATAGCTTATTTTTCCCATCTGAAAGAAGCCCTAGTGTTCCTATTGATTTATTTTGGCCTAAACAATTTTAATATCTTCCACCAAGGAGCGATGCTCTTTTCCAATATTATCAAAAATAGAAATAAGATGATTTTATCCTTGAGTCAACCTAGATCCCCAACACTTGACATTCCTATCATTCTAGAAGATGAAGTTCTTCCCCTAATAGATAGAACTAATCTTCCTCCTAAGGAAGATCCTTGACCTATTCCTATGGATGTATCTATGCCTTCTCCTAACAAGACCAAAAAAATTCCTCTTAAGGTTAGACCTATTGTAGACACTAAAAAATAATTATTTTAATTATTTTAAAATTCCTGACATTAAATTAATTATGCCAATTTTTAATTCTCCTCAATATTAATCAATTATAATTAATATTGTCACTATAGTCTGTGATTGATTTATTTAATAAATCAATCCCCTTTTATTCTTATAAAAATCCTCAATATTAAATCTTCTCAAATTCCTCCTCTTAACTAATTAATTTAACTTAAGTGATTCCTGCAAATCACCTATTCCTAATCCATCATTAACCTAATAAATTCTTCTAGAAACTCCCTAAGCTCACTTAGCATTATTCTTCTAATTTTTAATTCCCTCCACTCATTCTCTGTCCTACTCAAATCATCCCACAAATCTTATCTACCCTAATCCCACCTAATCTTTCCTCTAATCCCTCTCCTAATGAGTTGCTAGTGGCTAATCATCATGATTAGCCACAAAGTCAACTCCTTGTCGCTTCCATCCAACCACTCTCCTTAAATGCCCTTTTCCTAGGTGAATGTGAGATTTTCAAAATCTCACATTCCTCTAGGCATCTCATATTCCAAGGAATTTTTAATTCATCCTTATTCTTCCAATCCCCATGAGTATCCCTTTTTGAAGAATTTTTAATTCTTCCTTTCCATTCCTCAAGAAATGTCCCATCCCTTGCTCTTCTCAAGGCACATTGGGAAGTCTTCCCAATGTACCTTGAGGAGTGTGGAGACAAGAAATGCTTTTAAGACATATCTCTTGGTCTCCACACCTCCTCTTGGGCCTTGTGTGGGCTCACAAGGAATCCTGACCCTCCATCTTGGGTCAATCCTAGCCCTTCATTTCTCCTCCTCTCTCCCTATAAATTGAGGACTCCATCCCCTCACATTTTCATCTCCAATATTAGCAACTTCATGCTATTAGTTTGTACCTAGGAAATCATCTTTGCACCCTCATCATGCCAAAGTTATCCTTCATCCATACTTAGTCATATTATCCTTCTCATCCTTCAAATTCATCACATCCATTTGTGCACAATGTTGGAGAGTGAACCACATCAAACAATCTAGGAGAAAATCGACATCACATTGGAAGCATTTGGGTGCACTTCAACTTCATCCAATCTCCATCTAAGGGAGAAGGTAAAGGTCTTTCAAGGTAAAAAGCATTTGTCTTCATGTTTTCTATGTGATTTGATTTATGCTTCATGTTCTTATGTTTTTAGTGTTTGATTTGTATGCTAACCATCCAAATCTATCTTGCTTGTTTTTCCCATCTTCATTCTGGCATGCCCGGTGGGACCCACGTCCCTAAAAACTAATGTTTTTTGAGTTTTTGTGAGTTTGAAAGTTGCAGGTATCAGAACAGTGTGGGAGACTGCAAATCAACATGAGCAATTCAGGTTTAGCATGATAGATGTACCTCTTTGGCTTGTGCGCAGGTACATCAATGCAAGAGCAAGCACATCAACGCAATCGTTCTCAAAATTCAAAAATTATTCTGCTTTCTATTTTATTTAAAAAAATTAACTCTTTGTTTTGTTTGTTCGATGCATGTGCAGGCGCATCAGCATGGGCGGACGCATTTCAACGTGAGGGAAAATTAACCAGTGCGACCATTTTCAAAAATTTATGCCCTCAGCAAAAATTTGGTTTTTAAAATTTGAATATCAAAATTTAAACCACTAACCCTTTTTCTTTGTTTTCATGATTTCAATGCGGGCACAGGCATTTCAACACGGTCGTAGGCATTTTAGTGCGGGTGTAAGCATTTCAGCATGATAGATAGGTATAAAATAACAATTCGCTCTACTTTAATTTATTTTCTTATTATTTTTGTTTTTTGTCATCTTCAACACATACACAAGCGTTTTGGTGCTTGCGTAGGTGCTTCAGTGCGACTGACTACATTTCAGCGCGTGCGCTATATGCACAGGCCAGTGACTACTGATTTCTTTTTTTTTAGTGTTGTAGCTTTTCTTGATCGTCCAAGACCTAAAAAACACAAAAGACTACTAATCTGAACTATTTTGCAGGTTGCCCAGGAGTCCCAACCAAATATTGTGTCTTTTTTTTTTAACTAGGCACCTAGATTTAATTAAAGGATAAATGAACCATTGTCTTATGTGTTTTGTGAAAAGTGTGAAGGTAGGAAATTATGCTCTCATCTAGCTAGACGATTAGAAATCCAGAACCTCCAAGTTTTTCATGTTTGTTGCATGCTTACCTTTAGCGGGTCTATCCTCCCAACTTTCTCTTTGAGAAGGTAAGAGGGGAATGACCCAAGTGAGTACACCCAGACTTGGGGTTCCCAACTCACTATAATAAATAGGCCATTGATGATGAAAGGGTCAATGATTGGGGCTATATGAGAGTTCACTCTCACATTGGGTGCTTAGTAGGATCATAGAGATCTCAATCACGCTTGCATGACTACTAAGTTCTTGGTGCTTCATTGGGCTATAGGCCTCAATTTCACTTGCGCAACTGTGAACGGTAGCTCCCAACAAGAAGACATATTAAACACCTTATGCATAGTGGTCAAAACCCTTCTAGTCATTGGTGCAGGAGGTCAGACCTTCGAAGCTACCCATATTTTTATGGCCCTTAGTAGAGACACAAAGTTTTCCATGAGGAGTTTTCATGGGAATTGATGCTTGGATTCCCTAGAGAAGTGAGTATCATGAAGGGGAGCTAGTGGGGTCAAGCATCTAAGTGTCCTCTCTGGGTAAGCGTAGCTAAGAAACCGATTGGGATCTAATGAATATTGTCCTTGCTAGCCTTAAGAATGTTGTACATGAGCATGAGTGTCTTTGAGCTAAAATTCATTTGATCATTGTGTTTTCTTTGCTTGATACTTGCTTGCCAAAAGTAGACTAAAACCACATCGTTATCCTCAAACATTGTAAAAACATTTGTCTAAAAGCAAACAATCCTCCAAGTCACTATCCACACAAAGTCCAAATTGTGTCAAAACTTCATCCATTTCATGTTTCATAAACCTGAGTTGTATAAGCATCCTAAGAAGTCAATCCATTGACCTATCAAGAAAAAGAATCTCACACAAACACAACTCATTAGACGTCAGAAATTTTGGTATACAAACCGCAAACTCTTGCTTAAACATAGGACATTCTTGCATCATTACCATGATTATGTCCATGGTCATAGCAATGAGTTTGATGCTAGTGATGAACTAAGAGTCTATGCCCTCCATCAAGGTTTAGGTTTGTCTTTCAACACCAATTATCATTAAAATCAAGGTGGTCGTGTCCCTTCATACAACTTTCCATCTGAACCAATCATCTATTAAGTCATGTTCATGCCAAGGATAGCCTAGTCACCAAATTTCTTCGAATAATCACTATCATCCCTCTTCAATCAATCATCCTCAATCTTTTCCTAAGGACTTAGCACATCAATCCATCATGAAATCAATCACCTTCAATTATCAAATCAATTCTCAAAAATCCAAATCAAATCATCCTTTAATCCAATTTAACCTCACATTAAGGTTGCATGCCTTGTGAAGTTCCATTTAGACCTCATCCTTAATCACTTGGCTTTTGTGCTTGAAGAAGAATCCTCTCCAAGTACCTTTGCCTTATCCTTTGAGTCAATCAAGACTCTTAACTTATGCCTTTGCTTTTCTTAGGGTCATTAGTCAACCTTAGTGGAAGAAAGGATTTTTAATCATCATTCCAAGGTCTAAATTCTACCCAACTTGGCCATTACCTCATTTGTGGTTTCATCTACCACCTAAGATCCTCATCCAAGGACTAAGGTGTCAATCCTAATCAAATCTGGGTTCTAATCCAAAAACCCTACCAATCAGAAAAATCCCTTTTCACCAAAGACAAATCCAAAAATCCAAAAGTCTTGCTAAGTCCTCTCATCAAAGATTTCCTCCTCCAATCTTTTTTAAGGTTATTCTTGTATGGTCACAAATCGATCTCAAAAGAAAAAGATGGCTCAACAACAATATGGTATGCTAGACATTAGCGTCCTCTATGAAGATCCTACACAATATCGTACACAAAGTGTGCAACCTAGAACTCAAAATCAAGCGCAAAATTCTAATATGGTTAACCAAGATGAACTCTCTCTAGAAGTGCAAACTTTCCTAGCAAACTCTTATAACTAAGAGATGATTGAGAAATTTATACAACACAATCCTACTGCACTTCTAATGACCCTCCTTGAAAATGGAGCTCAACTCCCACCTAATTTTGATAAATCCACCCTTGGTCAACAACCACAAGGAGACCTCACTCCCATACAAAATGCTGCACCTATTATTCAAACTCAATCAATCACAGCCCTACCCATTATTCAAACTCAATCAATAACAACCACGACACCTCCCCCCCATGGTCTCCATTCCACCTTCTTCCTCCTTACCATCTATACCACTATCAAATTTGATCTCATCTATTCTCCAACATGCCTCTATACCATCTTCTTCTACTCAACCATATCTTTCTATTCCAAAAAATTCACTTCCTATCAACAATGTTGCTAACCTCATTTGGGCTGCACTTAATCCCATCACAATAGTTTATGGGCCACAACCAACCATCACTCAAGCCCTTGCAACATCAATCATCACATCTCACATTACCACTTCCTCATCATACAATACATTAGTGGTGGTGCACCTTCAATGACTCATCCGATTCTAGTGGCGAACACAATCCATCATTTCCAAAATCCACAACAAGACCTCATTAAAGAAATTTAGGACATAAAAAACATCATCAAGGACATGAAAGAAGGGACTAATAAGAGGAAACCGTACTCATTTGAGGAATTTTTTCCTTTTCCTTATGACCCATCTATATTAGTTGAACCCTAATCCCTAGGGTTTGAGATCCCTAAATTCACCAAGTATGAAGGCAAAGAGGACCCATGCGACCATGCCTGAGAATTTCACATCCTATGCCAAGAAGTCTCCTATAGTGACCTATACCTTCGAAGGCCCTTCCCTAAGTCTCACACGAGATGCTCTAACATGGTTCTTGTCCTTACCACGAGGTTCCATTATCTCCTTTCTAGACTTGGTAAAAATGTTTGTGGCTCACTATGCCTACAACATGGCTAATAATGTTTCCATGATGGACTAGTGTAACACAAAGCAAAGGCCTGGAGAGACTTACGCTAACTTCTTGCAAAGATGATGACACCTCATCAAGAAATTCCAATGGGACATGCCAAAACAACACCAAATTGAATTATTTCAAAAGAACTTGGTGCCCGAACTTTCAAGACCTCTGACATCTCAATGTATTAAATCTTTCAAAAAATTGACTAATAAAGGCCTAGCCCTCGAACAAGTCTTGTTAGAAGAAGGAACCTTGAAACACTACCAAAGCTGAACTCAAAATTCTTCCTCCAATCATAATGATAAACCAAAATTCTAGTCCAAGAACAAGAACATAGTCAATGATAGTGTAACTGATGCAAAACGAGTCCAGACGGTGGCCTCTCCTCCAAAACCCACCACCACTAATCATCAATTCAACAATCAAAATAATCAAAATTAATCCCAAAAGCCTCACAACAATGTCTTAGTCTAGGGGCGACCATCCCGATCCCATAACAGGACTCCAAGAGACTTCACTCCTCTTGCTAAGCCTATTGAAGTGTTTTTTCAAAAGCTTGTTCAAGCAAGCATAGTGGTTTTCTGGATCACTCACCCATTTGATCCTAATCAACCCAAAACTAGGTGGTATAATCAGAATGAATATTGTGAGTATCATTGTATCAAGGGACATGATACATGAAAATGCATGAAGCTTAAAATCTACATACAAGACCTCATTGATAGGGGTGAAATTGAAGTAGCAAATGCAAAACCTAGTAATAACAATGACAAACTCAAAATGTACTAGGAACCTTTCTCGAAATATGATAAGGGCAAAGGCTCATCATCTAATGCACTGAATTATGACTACACTAATCACATAACTGGCTTTGACTCTTTAGTAGGTTGCATTGAGCCTACAGACAATCATGTAAATGTCATAACTATCTAGGGAGTTAATCCTCCCCCTTCCCAAAGCACACCTAATCTTGCTAAGATACTCATTCAAGGCACTACACCTTCCACCCCTACTCTCAGAATGACTGCAATGTAATCATGCGCCAAGGTAGAGTCACCATCCAAGGAGCTCCTCCCCCACCAAACCCTCTGCACATGTCTTCCACCCACTGATATGACCTCCTTGACCAGCTTGGGAAGACCCCCGCATAGATCTCCATTCTAGAACTTCCCAAGACTTCCCCTTTCCATAAAGAAATTTTGGAACAAGTCCTCCTTGAGTCTCGTGTTCCCGATAATATCAATGCTACCCAATTCCAAGCTCTCATTAGAAACCTTGTTGCCCAGCAACACCTTGAATTCACTTCCAATGATGCTCTTATAGATGAAGACCATAATAAACCTTTATACATCAAATCCCTTATCCAGAAGCACAAGGTCAAACATATCCTGATAGACGGTGGATCTAGACTCATTCTATGTACATAAAAGTTAATAAAACAATTGAGACTTTTTGAGGACTTGTTAAACACATCAAGAAGGATCACAATAAAATCATATGATGATGTGGAAAGAGTTTCAAAGGGCAAGATCACCTTACCTCTTCAAGTGGGCCCTATCACAATTGAAACCCCTTTCCAAGTACTAGATCTTGATCTCCCCTACAACATCCTCCTCGGTCGACCATGGATTCACTCCTTGCAAGCCATATCCTCAACTTATCACCAATGCATCAAATTCCCCTTTAATGGAATAGAGATCACTATCAAAGGTGATCTACAACCTTTTCAATAGTGCAAGCTCTTAGAGGGGAAACATACACATCATTCCCACTAAATAGACCCTCTCCAACTCCTCCATCTAACAAATCAAATGTTGCCTCCACCTCATCCCAACTAGACCCACAAATCAAGATCTTGGATAATGGTTGTGGAAAATACAAATTAGAGGATGTCTTATTAATAGGAAACCTCCCCTTATCTCCTAAGTCATTTGGCAAACCAAAAGAGCTCAAAAAAGATCAAAAGTCGGTCATACAATGCAAAGATACCACCTTCCAGTAATGGGGCCCACTTGATGAGGAGAGCCTCGACACATATGTCTCTTCATGGTTGTACCGGGAAGAAGATGAAGATCTAGCAAAAATATCTAAAAAAATGTATCCAAAAGCATCAACTATAGTTGAAAAAATGGGTTACAAAGGACACGGCTTGGGACTAGAGGAGAAAGGAAGAAAAGAACTGATAAATCCTATCTCCTACAAGTACAATAGAGGCTTGGGGTACACCCTCATGCCTAATATTACTATCGATGGTTCCCCTTCATGTCCTTCCTTGGATATCGAAAGCTCTGACGAAGAGGAGTTCCATCAAATGTCTTATGAATATGAAAATGATATCTTCTTTGACACTCACATTAATGCCATCACCCCCATAGCCTCTCCCATTTCACATGAGCTACATCTTTTTCATCTTGAACTCATAGACTGGGGCCAATGGGACAAACTCACTTTAGATATCTACATCGATGATAATGGTCTCATTACTCTCCCGACTATGCAAAATTTGGAAGATTGCAACTGAGTAGACAATATTCAACTACATGAAAAGGGATACTTTGGTAGTTAGGTCAATGCCCTTAGCCACAAAAAGATAATCAAAGCAAAAAACATGTTTCCCTAGGTGAAAACCTCTTAGAGGCACCTTTGGGTGTATCCAACTATGAAAACCTGGAAAAGGCACTTGATGATGAGGGACTTGACCTCCCTACCATTGGTTACCTTCCTAAATATAGGTCAAATTTGTTGATAGAAGAAACAGATAGTATCAACATGGGCACCGAAGACATTCCAAAAATTGTGCTAATTTCCAAGTCCCTCACAAAAAAAGAGAAACAAGACCTCATCAATTTCCTTACAGAGGTAAAAATAAATTTTGCATGGTCCTATGCCGATATGCTAGGTTTAGATCCTGACTTGGTGGTTCATAATCTTGCTATCTGCCCAGATGCAAAACCTATGAAATAGAAGTTGCGCAAAATGCATTTGCATATTGCACTCCTAGTCAAGGTAGAACTCCAAAACATGTTGGACGCAAAATTCATCAAACCAATAGACTATGTTGAATGGGTCTCCAACATTGTACTTGTCGGCAAACCCATTGGGGGCATCCACATCTATACTAATTTTTGAGATCTAAATAAGGCTTGTCCTAAAGATGGTTTACCACTCCCCAACATAGATATGATTGTGGACCTTACAATAGGGCATGAGATGCTATCACTTATGGATGGATTTTTTGGATATAATCAAATCAGGATTGCAAATGAAGATCAACATAAAACTGCATTCACAATACCATGGGGGGCTTTCTATTATCAGGTCATGCCTTTTGGCCTCAAAAATGATGGAGCCACATATCAGTGTGCCATGATGACAATGTTTCATGACCTCTTGCATAAAATTATGGAGGACTATGTGGATGATCTGCTAGGCAAATCAAAGACAAGACAGGAACACATCCCTATCTTAAAGCAAATCTTTGAAAGATTGGAAAAATACAAATTGCACCTAAATCCTAAGAAGTGTGTTTTTGGGGTCACATCAAGAAAACTACTAGGTTTCATTATTTCTCACAAAGGCATCAAGGTCGATCCTACAAAGGTAAAAACCATCATGAAAATACCTCCACCGAAAACTCTCAGACATTTACGTAGTCTCCAGGGGAAACTCCAATCTGTTAGACATTTTATTTCACAACTGGCAAATAAGTGCCATCCATTTGTGCACCTATTGTGCAAAGACATAAAATTCAAATGGGACTTTTTATGTCAAAAGGCCTTTGAAAAACTAAAAGAATATCTAGCATCACCTCTAGTTCTTATGCTTCCTACTCTTGGAAAACCTCTTATTTTGTATATATGTGCTACTGCAGTGGCATTTGGGGCATTGCTGGCACAAATAGATGATCAAGGAAAGGACCATGTCATTTACTACATCAGTCGGACACTAGTAGGGTATGAACTCAATTATACCCCCATTGAAAGAGCATGCCTAGCATTGGTGTTTAGCACACAAAAACTTTGACACTATATGCTAAACAACAAAACAAAACTGGTTGCTAAGATTGACCCACTTAAATATCACTTGTCAAAAGCTGTCCTCACTAGCAAAACTGCTAAATGGGTCATTCTCTTAAGCAAGTTTGATATTGAGTATGTAGACAGAAAAGCAATCAAGAGACAAGTCACTGCAGATCAATTGGTTGACGCTCCACTTCCAGGTGACCATCCTATTCGAATAGAATTAGTGGATGAATTCATTATGATTATCACCACATCCTCCACATTGCAATTGTACTTTGATGGCTCTTGCACCCAAAATAGATCAGGGGCAGGAATACTACTAATCACACCTCAAGGAGATGGCATGACAAAGTCATACAAGATAGCTTTTGCATGTACCAACAACATTGTAGAATATGAGGCACTCATTATAGGATTACACTTGGCTATCCAGTGGAAGATAAGGGAATTACGAGTCTATGGTGATTCCCAACTTGTCATAAAACAAGTCAATGATGAATACCAAACAAAAGATGACAAACTCCTTCCCTATTGTAGCATGGTTGAAGATCTTAAGAAGCATTTCACAACAATCAAGTTTGATCAAGTCCCACGAACAAATAATAGGGTTGCAGATACAATGGCCACCATTGGCTCCCTCCTTCAGATGCTAGCACATAGTCAGAAGTGTGATTTATTGGTTGAGAAACTATTTATACTGGCATACAATCTACCGAAGTCTGAAATGGTGTGTTTACTCATTGGTCTTGAGTTCCCCTGGTACCAAGAAACCTTCACTTTCCTAAAAGACAATGCCATTCCCCCACACCTTACCAAAACCCAACAACAAACCTTCATTCGCTGATGTGCTCATTACACCATCCTTGGAGACACCCTATTCAAAAGGCATTTTGATGGTTCCCTCCTAAGGTGTTTAGATAAACAAGAGGCAGAATGGGCATTATGTGAAGTACACAAATGCATCTATGGGGCACACTCAAGTGGGATAACCTTGGCTAAAAATATTTTGAGAATAGGATATTATTGACCTAAAATGGAAGTAGAGGCATATAACTATGTGAAGAAATGCATCCCTTGCCAACAACATGGTGACAGGATTCATGCACCATCACAAGAATTATAGCCGTTCATTACACCCTGGACCTTCTTCAAGTGGGGGCTCGATCTCATTGGGAAAATCCACCCTTCATCCTCCAATAGGCATAAATTCATATCACCACCACCAAGTACTTCACCAAGTGGGTAGAGGCTATCCCTCTTACTTTTACCACTAGAAAGTAGATATCCAAATTCATCCTAATCTACTTGATCTATCGATAAGGCATTCCAAAAGTTATCATTATAGATAATGGCAAACAATTTAAAAACTAGGATGTCAAAGAACTCTGCCAGAAATTCAACATCCAACATTGCTTCTCCACCCCATATTACCCCCAAGGTAATGGTCAAGCTGAGGCTTCAAATAAAACCCTAATCAAAATCCTTGAAAAGACAGTCAATGAAGTAAGCCATGATTGGCACCTCCAACTCCATCCTTCTTTGTGGGCCACCATACCTCCATCCACACACCCACATGTGCCACCCCTTATTCCCTAGTCTTTGGCTCTGAAGCTATCCTCCCCCTTGAGATCGAGATCCCCTCTCTAAGGGTATCGCTTCAAAATATCCTACCAGATGAAGAATACAGAATTGACCACCTACAAGAGGTAGAATTGTTATATGAAAGGAATCTCAAGGTCTTGAACCATCTCTGGGTATATTAGAACCATCTATGCCTGAGTTATCACAAGAAAGTAAGAACCCAAGAATTCTAAATTGGTGATCTTATCTTCATGGAGAATCAGAAAAACCTTCAAGAAAGAGAAAAGAAAGGCATGTTCAAGCCTAATTGGCCTGGACCATATGTAATCACAACAAAATATGGATCAAGAGCTTATCAGTTGGCTACTCCTGAAGGTGATCCTTTGGATGATCCAATAAATATCACACACCTCAAAAGATTGTATGCCTAGTCCTCAAAATGTCTTAAATTGTCAACAAAAATTAAAAAAATTAAAAAATCATGAAAAATACATAAAAATGAGAAAAAGACCCTGAAAAAAATTGTCACTTTGGTGAAAACCTAGCAAACAAGCACCTTGTGACACCCAAAAAAAATAAAAATAAATTCATCCATCAATGAAAACCACTTTGTGGCACTATGGACAAGTACCTTGGTGAAAACCTCCATGTAGGCGCCAAGGTAAATAAACTGGATCCATTGTCTATCAAATCGGTGCTCCAATCACCCTCCCATCCAATCCACCTATTGCAATATTCCTTCCCTTCCATCTCTGAATAAATCATGTGTATGATGATGATTCTTTGCCTAAATCATGAATAAGGAATATCCCATCAACTGAGCCTGTGTGCTTCTATGTGAGCTTCATTAAGTCTTCAGAACAATCCTAAGTGCAGAAGTTAATCTTCAAGGCCATATGATTACTTTCCCAATCCAAAAAGTCCACCTACTTTATCCTTTGCCCTAGGGATGAATCCTTCCCTCATCTAGCAACTTAATCCTACATCCTAATCCTACTCTTGGCAAGAGGTATCAGTTGGTCATGAGTGAATGATTTGTTTGATTTCTTGGATTTTTCATTTAGAAATGGATCTTTTACCCTATGACTTCATCTATTAATGACTACCAATATTTTCCATATCTAGGTATGTTTATAATAGGTGCATCCTGGGGCATATTTTCATAGCATGGTGTGTGGGGGAAAAAGTGACACTATGCAAACATGCCCTAATCTCACTTTCAATCACACATTTGTGGAATACGAAAGAGCCTAGAGGTATCACACAATTGGCTACTTCTTCTTGTGGAAGAGAGAGCCATGGGCTACCTATTAGGATTTCTATTCCTTTGTTGTAATTGAAAGATGAAATGATGCAAGTTCAATCCCTAACCCCAAAGTGTAAGTATGAACTAATAACAAGATTATAGAATTGAACTTAAATGATGGAAAGCTGTAAATACAAGGATAAGACAAGAATGCAAATGCATACCCAGAGTTAAAATCTAACTGAAAATGTTCAGGATGGGGGTGCGGGCGCCACTGTCCTGATTCTGCCCCTGAAACTGCTCCGTAAACTGTTGTTTTTGCACTCTGGAAAAGCTGTCAAAAATGTTGAAAATGCTATCTGTCAGGAGGACTAGGGTGCCCAGCGCCCCTGTCCTAGGGACCAAGGCACCCAACGCCCCTGTCCTGGTAGGACCAGGGCACCCCACGCCCCTATCCTGGTCTTTTGCTCTGAAATTTGGTGGGAAGGTCGGTCTCAGTCTGCTTTTCTCGGATCTGCAACCTGCGGCGTCGTCTGAGTCCCAAAACCTGCACTTATATCTGAAAAGGTGTTTGGGCAGCTATATAGGGTTTTGCCTTAGTCAAACCCCCGCTTCGGTGATTTCCCCTCCACGAATAGCCAAGTTGTATTGTAAAATGTATTGTGTGTGCAGACCTAGTGTGTGTGCAAGGTCCTAAAATGCAAGAAAGCAAACTAGAGCAACCTAGAAAGTAAACCCTAATTGCTTGTAAATGATAATGTAAATGCTCTAATCAAGATGCAAAGTGATCTAAAGCATGAATAAATGATATATTGAAGCTTATGCAAAGACATGAAAACAACATGAAATCATACCCAACCCTCAAGGGAGGGGTACAAGCCAATCTTCAGTCGGTAATCTCTTATTGTTCTTCAATGTCTTCCAAGCCCTAAATGAATGAATGAAATTGATGAATGCTTGATAGATGTATGTTGAGTGTTGTTGAAGTCTTCAAAGATCTGCTCTTTCGCTGCATATGAGGTCCTGGAAATCAAAAATCCGATCCTTTCAAATGAAGAAAGAGAGCTCTTATGTATGAAACCCTAGGTCATAATTTCAACTTTTGGCCGACCTAGAGATTGAATATCCCACCAATTTCTTGGGGTTAAGCTTTATTTTATGATTGGATCGTGCTCCTAAAATTTCAGGAAAAATGTCCAGGACCATGTGCACTCCGGGCGCCATGGTCCTCTCCGGGCGCCATGGTCCCGACAACTTTTCACCAAATTTTCAGGGCCATCGGATATGATGATTTTAGAGAGAATCCTGAAGTTACAGGTGATTTCGAGATGTTTTGACCCCCGAAATCAAGCCCCCAAGTTCAAAATAGGACCTAATTAGGGTTTTTGATTAAATGATGTATAGGAGGAATAAAATGAAAGGGGCACACTTTAATGAAAAGGGCCCAATTTTATGATATAGGAGATGATAAAATAGAACCTTAGACCTAATTAATTTAATTAATTAAGTGCTAAAGGGGAAATGCAATGCAAAATGCAGAATGCGCCAAGGCGGGTGCTAAACTAGGTGTGAAATTGTACCACCCTAGCAAGTGCGTACAATTTACGACGCTACACATGGCATATTTTAGATCTCTGTTGTATAAACCGGTGACTTGGTGCGAGTGTTTATTAACACTTACCCTCTCGTGTACAAGAGGTATTGGTGTGTTTGAGGGTTTCCTTGCACATACCCACAACTTTGTATTAGTGTTTCTCAATACTTACATAGCTGTGTGTAAGGAATTCCTATTTGACTATGAGTCAGTCCACGCCTTGGGTTTCTCATGGTATCCTGATTCCTATAATTAGAGGTCCAAGTCACTTGGGGCAATATCAAACTAGGCTGGCTCTCCACAATTTTGTGCACAACTTTCACCATCATTCCATAAAGTCCTAATCTAATAACCCCATGGAGTCCTCAATTTCCCCCCTTCCCTGTCTATTCCATATTTTTCTATTTTCTAGTTAAGAACATTGTGTTATTATGGGCATATTCTCTCTTTGCATTATTCATTCACTTTATCCATGTAGGTTACATTATTCATATAGATTGCATTTCATTTCATTACACTACTCATTTAGATTGTCATTTTTTCACAAACATTTATCACATAGGTTGAACTTAGATTTCATCACATACATCATTAATTCATCCATGTAGATTACATTATATTATCATGATATTACATTCATTCCACATATAGATTGCTTCATAAATCATCTACATCTACATATCCATCATACATTTGCATATGCAGCATATATACACATTAAAAAGCATGATCACTCATCCTGCATCCAAAAATGTGTCAGCAGCATATCATAGGCATACATATACAAACATCCACACTGCATCACAAATAGGTGAGCACAACATATTCAAAATTACATCCATACATCACATCACAAGAAAATAAAGAGAATCCATCATAATAAAGAACACACATCATCCATCATCACAAAATCATATATGTGTGTGTGTGTGTGTGTGTATGCACGTGTGCGTGTGTGTGTGTGTGTTCTCAAAAGGGATGAATATGTCTATCATAATACAATGGTCATCCTGAAGGGTCAAAATATGATACATAAGCCAAAATAGAGCTATCTCTCCCCTCCTATCTCCCCACCCCCCTCTGATGTACCTCCTCCACTTGAACCTCCTACCTCCCCTCCTCTCAGTGGCCTAAAAACCACCGATCCACCTATCTGCTGGCTCTGTGTGGGTCGTTGACTCTACATCCTATGAGATCGCACACTCTCAATGTATGAAGCTACTCGTTGTGCCATAGGTACTACTTTGTGATATAATCCCCTCTAGTACTCTGCCTCACAAACTACCCTCTCCACCCTATCCCAGTGTTGCATAATATTAACATATATATGCCAAATATATGCATCCTACTCTTGTCTAGCATCGATGGGGTCTCATACTCACAAACCTCGTGAAGATAAAAATCCGTTGCATCCAAGTGGTAATCTGGGATGACACCACAAACAAGGATCTTCAAGATCCTTCATACATCCAAAAGAGTCACTATTGCCTCGCTAGTAGGAAGATGGAAGGTGTTGTATCGACTATCCCACCTCTCAACTAAAGCTATCATCATCACAGTATGAGCCCGTATCCTAAGCTACTTGTCCACATAGTGCAATCCTAGAGTAGCTAGCACCTCCAACTCATCACGCCCCAACTCCCAAAATAAACTCATAGTAGTAGGACAATGCTCCCTTGAAGCTAATGGCCCCATCTCTGCCTGCATCCACCAAACCAATTCATTATTTCCATGTCTACAAGTCCTATTCTACCCTTCGGAACTAGCCATACCCTCACCCTATCCCAAAAATTCTAAACCTAAACCTAACTCTCCCCCTTCAAAGTGCACACATTGATTTGTCTAGCACTCGCACCAAAACCATGGCGCTTACGCTAACAGATAAAGCTTACCCTCTCCAGTCCTCCCTATAGCCTCCATCAATGCGAGTGTTGGTGCACTAGCACAAGTGCCCTTGTAAACCCTTGAGCACCTATGCAGATGTGCGAGCGCTCACATCGAAGTGTGAGCACCCGCACTAATCATTCCCCCTCCCCCCAAAAGCCTATTCTACCCACCTCCTCCTAGCGAATGCCCATGCTATTGGATAGCGATCGCACTAACCCATTAGCACGCTCACTAAAATAGTGATCAGTGCATGTGCCTTTCCAATTCTATGCCCTAAATTTATCCCTAATTCTACCCCTACCCTAAAAATTTCAAAAGGGGAAAAGGTCCTACATATTAGTGGTCCATAGCTAGTGGGTCTGTCATACCATCAGATCATCTTGACGTGATGATCACGTGTAGGAATGCGATCCATTGCTCCTTCTCTCATTCTCTCCTTCTAGGCTCTGAGTGGCTCCAAGGCTTATGTGTAACAATGACTCCTCATTGGACCCTTTGTGGCTTATATGGGCCCCCACGAGGGCCCATTCCTCCGCGATCTTCCATCTTCTACTCTATCTTCTACATTTTCTACATCTACTTCCTATTTCTTTTTCACTTATCTCCTCCACTCAAATTCTTTCTTCACTATTTTGAGAATTTTTTTCGTCAATTTTCTTTTGACAAAATTCTTGAGGGGGCATACACCTCACATGCTTTACATTGGGGCATCTATTTCTTCTTCTTCTTCTATCTTCTACCCATCACTAAATTTACCACTGCATAAATGAGGGGCAAAATGTAGACACTTAAAAAATAATTATTTTAATTATTTTTAAATTCCTGACATAATTAATTTATTAATTATGCCAATTTTTAATTATCCTCAATATTAATCAATTATAATTAATATTGTCACTATAGTCAATATTAATTCCCTCCACTCATTTCTCTCCTAGTAAAATCCTCCTACAAATCTTATCTACCATAATCCCACCTAATCTTTCCTCTAATCCCTCTCCTAATAAGTTGCTAGTGTCATCATGATTAGCCACAAAGTCAACTCCTTATCACTTCCATCCAACCACTCTCCTTAAATGCCCTTTTCCTAGGTGTGTGAGATTTTAAAAATCTCACATTCCTCTAGGCATCTCATATTCTAAGGAATTTTTAATTCCTCCTTATTCCTGCAATCCCCTTGAGCATCCCTTTTGAAGAATTTTTAATTCTTCCTTTCCATTCCTCAAGAAATGTCTCATCCCTTGCTCTTCTCAAGGCACATTGGGAAGTCTTCCCAATATACCTTGAGGAGTGTGGAGATAGGAAATGCCTTTAAGAAATATCTCTTGGTCTCCACACCTCCTCTTGGGCCTTGTGTGGGCTTACAAGGAATTCCATCTTGGGTCAATCCTAGCCCTTCATTTCTCCTCCTCTCTCCCTATAAATTGAGGAATCCATCCCCTCACATTTTCATCTCCAATTTTAGCAACTTCATGTTGTTAGTTTGTGCCTAGGATATCATCATTGCACCCTCATCATGCCAAAGTTATCCTTCATCCATACTTAGCCATATTATCCATCTCATCCTTCAAATCCATCACATCCATTTGTGCATAATGTTGGAGAGCCAACCACATCAAACAATATAGGAGAAAATCGACATCATGTTGGAGGCATTTGGGCACACTTCGACTTCATCCAAGATCCATCTGAGGGAGAAAGTAAAGGTCTTGCAAGGTAAAAAGAATTTGTCTTCATGTTTTTCTATGTGATTTGATTTATGCTTCATTTTCTTATGTTTTTAGTGTTTGATTTGTATGCAAACCATCCAAATATATTTTTCTTTCTTTTCTCATCTTCACTTGTACCACCTCCTTATGATGGACGTGGTCTCCTTCCTACACCAAATATTCCTCATTTATATTGTGCAATTCCACCTCCTTCCTCTTATAGAGAGAAGAGTCCTGCCTCTCCTCTTGTTCAACCTAAAAGACCTCAACCTAAACCTTCAATTATCAAAGAGGAGAATATTCCTCCAACAAATGTTCCTCCTTTTTCTTAGTCTTCTATTAAGACTCAACAAAATCATTGTGTGATAGAAAGCCAATGAAGATGCCATGTTCGAGCTCATAAATTTGTTCCTCAAAATATTCAATCTCCTAGAACTCTGACAATTGACATGATTCCCTTTTCTCCTAAGCAAGATGTTCAACCTAAATCTCCAAATCGTAAATTGCAAAAAAAATGTGATGGTTTTACATCTATTCATGTGAGAGATCCTTTTTATATAAATCTTGATGAGGAAATAGGTGAAAATGTTATTCATGATGGAAATAAAACTCCTAATGCTTCTGATAGTGACTATGAATATGTTGATTTTGACTAGCATTTATCAATTGAATTTTCAAAAACCTTAATCCTAGCTCCTAGAGTCAAACAAAGTGACTTACCAAATCAGCATAGTCCTTGTTTGGATCTTGTGATAGCTCCATCTTGTTGTGCTTGATGTTTCTCCTCAACAATGTTTCCCACCTTCCTGAAATAGTGATCAGAAAGATCGGGAGGTAGATGCCATGCTAGATTAGCAACATTAGCACAATAGATCTTTTCTCCCTCTCTCCTTTCTTTCTCTTTTGTGATTATTCTTCTATGTGTATCCCTATTCTTCTTTTTTTCCATTAATGTCTATTTGAGGATGATTTAAAGCATTGAGATCTCTTTTGGTCTCTTTCATGTTGACTCAAAAGACACCCTTCCATTCTATTTCTTCTAAGGAAGTTTCCTATCTTTGGGGAATGACGATTGTTAGAGTAATCAGGTCTTGTCTTGATTAATTAAATGCCATTTGTTTAATTAATTCAGTTCCCCTTTATCTCTTTTACACTTAAGCTAACATTAGGTGCATAATAATAAATTTTTTTATTAATTATTATGTGCAAGCCTAGGGTTTTCCCTTTTAGAGTTCTTTTGACCTATTAGAGGTTGAATTCTTTTCTTTGTATCATTATTCTATTACACATTTTTGTGAATACAGAGCTCTCATATTCTTGGACATTTTTCCTATGTTTATGTTTTTCTCTATTACTTCCTTTCTTCTCCTTGTAACATGTTTATTCAACTTACAAAGATCATTTGGGCTCTCATGGTGTTGTATTTCTCAACTCTCACATGGTATCAAAGCTTTAGATCTACAACTACCTATTCTTGTTTTGAGTTTTTTTTGCATTGGAAGCAGATTTGGGGTTTGAAAAGTTTTTTTGTGCACCTTGAGATATGCCTTTTTTTTTAGCACTTTGGGCCTAAACAGATCTCACCATCATGCTCAGAAGGCCCAAAAACCCCTATGGTCATATAATGCTTGATCATTTTCGACACCTGAGCCTCTAGGGATTTTATTTTTATTCTTTACCAAGTCATACAGTCCTGGCATGCAGTTCAAGAAATTTAAAATAAAAATCATCTTTTTCCTTTTTACAGCATGTAGGCTGAAATTTTTTTTTTGAAAAAAAAAAAATATCTTTCAACAAAAATTTGGCAAAAAAAGTTTTTTGAAAAAACAAAAAATCAATTTTGGGGGTTTAACCCATGGTACACAAGGTACCATGGGCCTCCTAGCTTGCTGCAAGCCCCACCACCGCTAGCCCTGACAAAGTGGGACCCACCACCATTGACCCCTACACGTCAGTAGCTTCCTTACAAGCCTCTAGCTGTCGCCGCTATGCAACCCATCCGCCACCACAGCCCGGTCGCCACCCCTGCTCAATCGCTCCGCCACCGGAGCACCACTAGAGCACCGCCAGAGTGCCACCCCTAGGCCACCTCCACCCGACCCTGCCACCAGACAATCACCATTGTCCCTCTCTCTTGCATTGGATGGGGGGGTGGTTTTTTCTTCATATCTTGAGCATACGGAGTCTTTTTTTTGAAAATGAATAGGAGTCAGAAAGATGGTTTTGAGTCGGACCTCATGGTGTTGGAATTTTTTTTCAAATTTGTTGTTTGACTATACTTTTTTTAAGTCAAAGTGGGGTCACATTTATGCACTTTAGGGGTCATAGAATGGGCAATTAGACTCCATTTTAAAAAAATGAATAGGCATTGTAAATCTCTCAGCATGCTCTATTCAGATATGTGATTTTTTTTCTAAGTTTTTTCATTAGGTATGTGAGATTTGAGTTTGATTTGTTTTTGCTTATGCACTACTTCCTTCTCACCAGTATGTACTAGGGTTCAAGTTTATCTCTTGTGGAGGTGTTTTTTTCTCACATTCTGTCATTTATATTAGAAATCTAGAACACCAAAACTATCAAAACAAATAAACCCTTCTGCATCTTCTATCTATTCTGAAAGATCACATAATAAAAAAAACACAAGCAGGTATAGGTGCAAAGTTTCATGGTAGATTCTCTAGTTGAGTTGTTTACATCACACAACTATCACACCTGGAAGCCTTGCATCATGATGCTTCTCAAGGCATGAGGGTTGTGGTCTTGTTTAGATGAGGTTCAACCTCTGTTGCAACATCCTTTTGAGATTATTCAACACAGAAATAAGATGGATGAGGCCATGGGTTTGCTCTCATTACATGTTTCTGACAATCTTTTGTTTCACCTTGATACTTTGCTCACTCCTTGAGCTATGTAGTTGAAGTTTGAGACTCTCTTCAGGATAGTTAATGAGATCTAGGCATTACAGATTGAGGCAGAGTTGGTTTCCTTGTCACCTAATTCCTTTCCCACCATTGAGGATTTTTTGAAGAAATTCAAGACTACTAGATATATTCTCCAGGGGTGTGGAAAGGTCAAGATAGACACAAAGTGCATTCATTTGATCCTTTCAAAGCTTCAGGGTCCTTTTCAATTTTTTGCCTCTTCTTTCTACTCCACCATGGATGGCTTGGGTTCTTGTTTTACCATGCCTACCTTTGATGTGTTTTGTGAGTGTTTGTCTCATGAGAAATCTCACCTTTCTTAGTTGGACATGCTCTTAGGGTCCAAGAACAAAATATTTCATTGCTCAGTCCTCTAAGGAGAAGCAAAAGCAAAAACTGAAGCCAAAGAAGAATTCTGCAGGCAGTGAGCATTCCTTCAAGCCACCTCCTAAGTCTGATTCTAAACCACCATTTTCTCCAAAACAAGGGAAATATTTATAGTCTAGTGAGTCTTCATCCAAGACTAAGAAGAAATTAGGAGATACTTGCAGTTTTTGTGGCAAGAAAAGACATCTAGTTTTCAGGTGTTGGAAACGATTAGAGGCTTTAGAGGAAGCCATGCAATAGCATCACATCTCCTCACCTCAGGCATCTTCTCCTTCCATAGGGAAAGGTCATGCTCGAGCTTTGACCTATGGGTCCACTTGGATTTTAGATTTTGGCTCTTCTCACCATATGACTCACACTCAATAGTTGGTTACTTCTCTTGCCTCTTGTGGTACTTCATACATTGTAGTGGGTGACTCTATTCAACTTTCAGTCCTGGGTTCAGGTTCTATCTCTTTGGATGGGGGTACTCTACAGGATGTTTTGGTTGTTCCTAACATCTTGACGAGCCTCTTGTCCATTTATTAGATTTTCCATTCTGGCTCTGGTAAGATAGTTGACTTCTCACCACATGATGTGGTTATTCAGGACCTCCATGACTCTAATTTAGTTCTGGCTACTGGGAGTGTTGATACTACATCTTGTCTTTATAGATTTGATGGCTTTGAGCCCTCTACGGGTTCAGGTTCTTCTCTTATAGAACATGCAGATTCCATGAGTAAGATTTTGCATGAGCGCTTGGGCCATGTCAATTACAAATATCTTCAACAAATGAGTACACATGCACTTGTTCTTGGGCTCCCACTGATTTTATGCATTGATGGTGTTTGTCATGGTTGTGTGCTTAGCAAGCATCACAAGGATCCCTTTCCAAAGGGAAGAGCCCCTCATGCTTTGGCACCTTTGGAGTTGATTCACAGTGACCTCATGTCATTCCCTACTCCTTTTTTTGGGGCCAAGTATGTACTGACATTTATTGATGAATTCTCCAGATGCACATGGGTGTACTTTCTTAAGTACAAGTCTGATGTCTTTAATTCATTTTGAATCTTCAAGACATTTGTAGATAACTAGTCTGGTTTTTCTATTTGGCGGATATGTATAGATAATGGGGGGGAGTATGTGAATTAGGCTTTCAGATATTTTTGCACTGAGCATGGTTTATAGCATTAGTTTACTGTTCCCTACACCCCTTAGCAGAATGGTGTCGCTGAGAGAAAGAACAGAACTTTATGAGAGATAGAGAATTGTATGATTCAGTCTAGGTCCATGGATTTATCTTTTTAGGTTGAGGCAGTCAATTGTGCCAACTACATTCAGAATTAGATGCCTCATAAGGTGATTCGACATATAACTCCTAAGGAGGCTTGGTCTCATGACAAGCCTGATGTTTATTTATTCTGAGTATTTGACAGTGAGGCATGGGAATTTATTCCTGATGCTCATAGGAAAGAAATGAATTGGAAGAGTCAACCCCTCATTTTTGTTGGCTACGGTGAGGATGTTAAGGCATACAAGTTGTTTGATACTGATTCCAAAGAGGTCCTATTTTGATCGGATGTTTAGTTTGATGAGTGCCTTCCCATAGTGGATACCCTATCTCTAGTGTCTACCCCTCTACCTACTCCTCTCACTACATCTCTTCAGGATTATTTTGAGGATGATTCTGATGATGTTGTTGATGATCCACCATCCCCACATCCACCTGATCCACCATAGATTCCCAAGTGGGCTCTCTTTACTATTGAGGTGGTAGGATCTATGGTTGGTGATCCTTCAGATACTCGTCACATCCATTCTCATACTGTGGGTTCTATTCTTTTGATTCATGCCATTTCAGATGATCCTCAGAAGTTTTCAAAGGTAATGGGACACCCTGAGTGGGATTGTGCTATGGATGAGGAGTATTCTTCTTTCACAATGAATAATACTTGGGATCTTTGTCCTCTTCCTAAGGGCAGAAAGATGGTTTGGTGCCTATGGTTGTATCACACCAAGTATGCTATTGATGGTTTGATTGATAAGTAAAAAGAACGTCTTGTTGCAAAGGGTTTCTTGTAGGTTGAGGGTATTGATTACTCTGAGACATTTGCCCCTATCACAACGATGAACTCTATTCGCTTTGTACTATCCCTTATAGCTTCTAGGGGATGGCCCATTTTTTAGATGGATGTGAAGAGTGCTTTCTTGCATGGGGACCTACATGAGGAAATATATATGGAGCAGCCTCAAGGATTTGTGCATGACAATTCTTTGGTTTGCAGACTTCGACATTCATTGTATGGTCTCAAATAGGCCCCTCGAGCTTGGTATGAGAAGATGGACTCTTTCTTGCTCTCTACTAGTTTCACATGTTGTCATTCTGATCACACAGTATACATTTAGTATCTTGAGGGTGAGATTCTGATTCTTGTGCTATATGTTGATGATCTCCTCATCATAGGTAGCTCATCCTCTATGATTCAACATGCTCAATGAGCCTTGATGGACCAATTTGCGATGACAGATCTTGATCTTCTGCACTCTTTTGTTGGTCTTCAAGTGATTCAATCTTCTGATGGGATCTTCATTTATTAGTAGAAGTATGCTCTTGACATGCTTTAGCACATGCTTGATTGCAAGCCTGCCCCCACTCCTTTTTAGGAAGGTGTTGTTTTGATTACTACTTGCCCCACTCCTTTAGTAGATTCTACACTTTATAGGCAATTGGTTGGAAGTTTGTTGTATCTAACACACACTTGTCCTAACCTTTCCTTTATAGTTGGCCTTGTCTCTCAATTCTCCCATGATCCTCATGAGAGTCATTAGAAAGATGCCAAATGTATTTTGCAGTACATTTGGTGCTCTATTTCTCATGGCATTCAGTACACATCAGGGGAACCTCACATTGTTGGCTACACTGACTCAGACTGGGTTGGTGATGTCAATGATCAAAGTCTAATTTTGGCTTTGTTTTTTGTCTTGGCTCTGGTCCTATCACATGGTCCTGCAAGAAGTAGACTACTCATGCATTATCATCCACAGAGGCTAAGTACTGATGCCAGTTAGGAGATCTTATGGCTTTGATAGTTGATGACTGATTTTGGTTTTCCTTCTAATAGTCCCACTATTGTTTGGTGTGATAATCAGAGTGCTATTCACATTTCTTGCAACCCAGTGGAGCATCAATGGATGAAGCACATTGAACTTCACATGCATTTCATCTGCCAATTGATTTGGGATGGTTCTCTCATTTTGGAGTACATTCCCACTACCAAGAAGGTTTCAGACATCTTCACGACACCTTTTGTATGGTCATTCTATCTTCAGTTGTGCTCTATGCTTAGGGTGAAGGAAGTTGTCCTTGGGGGTTCTTTATGAGGCCTTCCTTCCTTCTTATTTCTTTCAACGTGTTCTTTTATCTCCTTTTGGAGAGGAGTTTTTTCTCACTAGGTTTTCTCCTTTTTCTCCATTTCATAGAGATTTCCTTGTATTTGGGTACCTGATCAGGCCTTGTTGCTAGGACCCATCTTTCCTGCTTTCAGTAGTTGGTCTAGGTTTTAGCTTCTCCCTAATTCTAGCTTAAGGGGGGGTGTTAGAATACTCAGGTCTTTACTTGATTAATTGAATGACATGAGTTTGGTTTTCCTCCTGATAGTCCCACTATTCTTTGGTGTGACAATCAGAGTGCTATTCACATTTATCACAACTCAGTGGAGCATCATCAAATGAAGCACATTGAGCTTCACATGCATTTCATCAACTAGTTGATTTGGGATGGTTCTCTCATTTTGGAGTACATTCCCACTAATGAGTAGGTTGTAGACATCTTCACAAAAACTTTTGCATGGTCGTGCTATCTTTAGTTGTGCTCTATGATTGGGGTGAAGGAAGTTGTCCTTGGAGGTTCTTTATGAGGCCTTCCTTCCTTCTTATTTCTTTCAACATGTCATTTTTTTTCTATTGGAGAGGAGTTTTTTCCCACTAGGTTTTCTCCTTTTTCTCCACTTCATAGAGATTTCCTTGTATTTGGGTACCTGATCAGGCCTTGTTGCCAGGACCCATCTTTCCTACTTTCAGTAACTAGTCTAGGTTTTAGCTTCTCCCTAAGTCTAGCTTAAGGGGGGGTGTTAGAATACTCAGGTCTTTACTTGATTAATTAAACAACATTTGTTTAATTAATTAAGTTCCCCTTTTATCTCTTTTACACTTAAGCTAACATTAGGTGCATAATAATTAATTATTTTATTAATTATTATGTGTAAGCCTAGGGTTTTCCCTTTTAGGGTTTCTTGACCTATTAGAGGTTGAATTATTTTCTTTGTATCATTATTCTATTACATATTTTTGTGAATACAGAGCTCTCATATTCTTGAGCATTTTTCCTATGTTTATGTTTTTCTTTGTTGCTTCCTTGCTTCTCCTTGTAACGAGTTTATTCAGCTTGCAGAGATGATTTGGGCTCTTGTGGTGTTGTATTTCTCAACTCTCACAATGATTATTATACACACACACACACACACACACATATATGATATATATGAGTTATCATACAACATACTGACCCTGAGGAAAGCAAAGCTACCTTGTGTTTTGTGTTCATTATCCTTGGGTTTATTCCTCGATTGGGGGCTAAATCCTTGTGATGACATGCTCCCTCTCTTTTCTCTCTCTTGGGTGTATCCTACCTTAAAAAAATTTCTCCCAATAAGGCGTACATGATTTCTTTAACATGGGGGCATACACTTCGCTTATATTTTCCTTCTTGATACTTAAAGTTACTTGGTGAACTTGGTTTCTCTTTGTGATTTTGGTATCTTTGTTTTTCATGACTCATAGTGAGGGGAAGCTTGCTACTTGCAGTAATGGTTCTCTCTTCTCGATCTTCCCTTTTACTTTGTCAATCAAACTTGTAAGATTCTTAGTCCACTGGGGCCTTGGTATATCTTGCCTCCTTGATGTGGTAGAAGTCTTTCAATCTTGTTTCCTTGTACTTTACCAGCAGTATGGGCATACACTTATACTCCCACTAAAGTGGGGCTAAATGTAGTGTCATACAATTGTGATCCTTGTAATTTTGGATAACATTAGGGTCCTCATGTTGGCAAATCGAATCCCCAAGTTTGATCAGAGACCCGAGACTTTCTCATCCCTAAAAATTGCACCTTTTTCTGTAAAGGAGATTAGAGATTAATCTTCATTCGCTCCTTCCATATTTTATAATTAGTACCATCAAATTTGTGACTCTCCTTCTAGTAAGAATTGAATCTAGAACTTGATGCAGTTTCCATCAGATTTCCTCAAGCAGTTAAGCTTCTATAGAGAGGAGCTTGCTGTGATGCCAATTGTTGGAATGATCTGATATCAATAGTAAACCGAGAGGGGGGTGAATCAGTTTACTCACAAGTACAACAATTAATTCAATTATAAACCTTACACTAGAGCACAACACAATGAAAGATATATCATGAAGGCACAACACACATAACACCAATAATTTTGATGTGGATAACCCGAAAAGGGAAAAACCATGGTGGGAAACCCTACCCACAATTAGATGAATACTCTATAGTAGTATTATGAATAATTACAATGGGGTCGACACTTGTAGAAAGGCATCCTAGAGAGCACTGCTCATCACAAAGGGAAGTCTCGCTAACTTATATAAACCTTAGACTACGATCCGGAAAGAAATGAATTGTGAAAGTAGCATCTACTAATGCTTGATACAATTCCAATTAAGCACTAATGTATGCTCTGCACTACAAAACCTTTTCAACCTTCACTTAAATGATATGACTTTATTTGCATGCAATCCTTCCTCTAATAATGTAGACATAACCATCCATCCCATCCATGTCCAAGTTACATGAATAAGTCACTTATAAATATAGATCAAGAACTTCATTATATTTATCATGTATACTTCTGAAAGAATTTCTAACTTGCTTACCCATTTGATATTCTCTACATACCAAATTATGAGCTTTAACAATCTTGGGTAAATCTCTTACAACCCATATTGAATTGATTTTCACTATGCAATCAAAATTTACATGAAGTAAACTCCAATCCAGATCTATTGATGAAATTACATTTTCCATCCTTGAATTGCAAATGAAATCCTCTGTCCACCATGTGACCTACACTTAAATTATCATACTTTAAGCCTTCAACATAATAAACATTATCAGTATTAGTAGTACCATCCAATGATATTATTCCTTTACCTTTGATCCTAAAAGCCTTATTGTCTCCAAACTTGACCAATCCACCATCAAATTCTTGCAATGATTAAAAATTTCTCTTATCACCAGTCATGTGATGCGAGCATCCACTGTCTATGACCCATTCATCCTTCTCTTCAATTTTGGTAGCTAAAGCCTTTTCTTCAGTATGAGTTGTTTCAATGAGAGATTCTGGAGAATCATCCTTAATAGAAATAAAGACCCGATCTTTACCAAATGAGGCACCATTACCGGATCCACTCACAGGTTCATCATCATCATCAGAAATACCAAAATCATCATCACCAACATAATAACATGATTTATCCTTATTCCTTTTGAATCTAGGTCTACTTTAATATCCAGGATTAGGCTTATAATTCCTCACAAATATTTCATGATTCTCAATAGCTCTTTTAGGGCATCGAGAAGAAAAATGACCAATCTTATCGTATGAAAAACATTTAAAAGGGACTCTTCCTTCGTTCTTACTTCCAGTTGGTCCTTTAGGAATTTTTCTAGCAATCAAGGCTTCCAACTCTTCAAGTTCTCTTTCTTCTTTCTCAATTTCCTCCATATACTTAGCACACATCTCCTTCCAATCTATCTTCTTCTTACCAGAGGTAGATACTTTAAATGTAGTCTCAATTTTAGCAGGACTATGATCTCCAAGTTCTTCAAGCTCAAAAATAAATCAATTTCCAAATTAATGTATCTCTGGTCACAAGGGTACTTGACATTGTGTAGAGTTCATTGATAGCAGTAGCCTCCATCTTATAAGATAGAGGTAGAAGTCTTAGAACTTTTGACACTATCTCATCCTCACTAACCAACCCACCACAACATTTGATACCCATGACAATCTCATTGACTCTATCCATGAAAGAACTTATCTTCTCATCTTCTTCCATCTTCAAAGTTTCATATCTTACCAGAAAAACCTTCAAGTTTTGCAATTTTCATAGCCTGGTCACTTTCATAAAGAGTTTCAAGCTTTGTCTAGTTCAGCTTAGCATTCTCCAAATCTATGATATTCAATATCTTTTCATTAGATAGGGTGCTTAACAATGCTTCTTTTTCTCTCACATCATTTTCAGCCTTCTTTTGTTCATCAGCAGGTGCTGGTGCTATAGAACTAGGATCATGAGGTATATACCCTTTCTCCACTATCTCCCAAACTTCAGCTTCAAGACATCTGATATGAATCTTCATTTGTTCCTTCCATATTTTATAATTAGTACCATCAAATCTGGGGCTCTCCTTTTGGTAAGGATTGAATGTGGAACTTGATGCAATTGCCATTGGATCTCCTCAAGCAGTTAAGCTTCTGCAGATTGGACCTCGCTATGATGTCAATTGTTGAAATGATATGATACTAATAGTATACTAAGAGGGGGGGGGGGGGGGTTGAATCAGTTTGCTCACAAGTACAACAATTAATTCAATTATAAACCTTATACTAGAGCACACCACAATGAAAGATATATCATGAAGGCACAACACACATAACGCCAATAATTTTGACATGGAAAACCCGGAAAGGAAAAAACCATGGTGGGAAACCCTACCCACAATCAGATGAATAATTTGTAGTAGTATTATGAATAATTACAATGGGGTCTGCACTTGCAGAAAGGCCAACAACCTAGAGCTCATTTCTCATCACAAAGGGAAGTCTCACTGACTTACATAACAGCGAACTACAATCCGGAAAGAAATAAACTATGAAAGTAGAATCTACTAATACTTGATACATTTTTGATTAAGAATTGATGTCTTCTCTGCAATACAAACCCTTTCCAACCTTCACTTGAATGATATGACTTTATTCACACATAATCTTTCCTCTGATAATGCAGACATAATCATCTATCCCATCCATGTCCAAGTTACATGAATAAGTTACTTATAAATAGAGATCAAGAAATTCATTATATGTATCATGTATACTTATGAAAGAAGTTCTAACTTGATTGCCCATTTGACATTATCTATATATAGGATTATGAGATTTAACAATCTTGGGAAAATCTTTGACAACCACTATTGAATTTGAAGAGGGGAAAATGGAATGAAAGGTAAAATGATAAAAAACACAATGAAATAAGCGTGAAACCATTAAAACATCAAGAGATCATTTTTACCTTGTTATTTTACCTTCTCCTTCAGATTGAGCTTGATGAAGTGGATGATGAGGATGCACCCTTGATGCTCCACTTGATGTGTTGCTTGCTTGATTTGGATGTGGATTGATCTCCTTTGTACTCAACAAGATATATTGATGGATTGGATTTGGATTGAAAGATTAAGGATGGATGGATTTGAAAGAGGATTATGAAGAGGATGAGAGAAGAAATAGGCAGCATGACAATGCATGAGAAGTGGATGATTTGTGAGGAAAATAGTCTCCAATTTATAGATTAGAGAAGGCCAATGGAGGGTCAAGATTGATTTGATCATGAAGGGTTGAGATTGATTTTAGATAGAAGGAATGGATCAAGAGTGTCTTGGGAAAATAAATAGGAATATAAAATTCCTTGGGAAAAGGGGGGAGAAATTTGAATTTCAAATATGAGGAATTAAAAATTCTAAAATAAGGATGCATTGAGGGATTATAAGAAATTTGAATTTCTTTGAGAGGCTCAATGTTGATGTGACATGAGTGGGAATTAAAAATTGAGGGAATAGTGATAAGAATGATTATGAGAGATTCAAGAAGGATTAATTAGGTTGAGTGGGATTAGGAAAACTGATTTGTAGGAATCACATGACTAGGTTAATTGAGTGAGTTTAGAGGAAATAATTATTGGAGGGGACTTTGGAAGAATAGGGGAATAATTAATTTGATAAATTAATTATTGGAAAATAGCGATATAATTAATTAAATAAGATTTAATTGATTCTGAGAGGAATAAGGATAACAAAATTAAATTAATTAATTATGTTGATAGGTTTAAATTAATGAAATACTAATTTAATTAATTTTAGGTGTCTACATTTTGCCCCTCTTTGATATAGTGTTGTGAAATGATGTTATATCAAAGAAGAATAAAAAATAGTGTAAGAAAAGGATAAGGACTAGTAGCATGATGCCCTAGTCATGAGATGAGGAAGAATTATAAGGAGGAAGGATGACGAGGAAGCAGTAGTATGCCCCCTCGAGAGGACATGTGGGTTCAAAGAACATAGGTGTGCTCTCAAAAGGAATTAGAAGAATAAGTGATGAAAGAATGAAGATACTGAAAAAGGAAACTAGGATGGATTGGAGTGTTGTGAATGAAATGAGACAAAGAAATAATAAATGGATTGGATTTCTTATTGAGAAAATATAGAGAGAAAACCTAGATTTGATATTGCCATGGATAGTCTATAGGATGATATGAAGATCTGATTCGTGGACTGATGCTCAGTCAAAAAGGAATGTCTTGCACACAATCATGCAAGTGTTGATAAACACTAATGCAAGGTTACCAGTTTGTACAATGAAAACCTTCAAACACACCATGCCATGAAAACTATGCCCCATTATACACCAGCCAAGACATACCAAGATATAGGATGATCAAGGTAGTCCTGAACAAGTATACTCCTAGGACACAAGATTAAAATAAAATCAAAAGCTCAAGAATGCTAACAACATGCACATGAGCAACTAACATCTCTTGCCAAGAGTAGGAAATGGATTTGGATAAACTATTAGACAAGGGAAGGATACATCCCGATGGGCAGAGAGGGGAAAATGGAATGGAAGGTTAAATGATAAAAAACACAATGAAATAAATATGAAAACATGAAAATATCAAAAGATCATTTTTACCTTACTATTTTACCTTCTCCTTTGGATTGAGCTTGATGAAGTGGATGTTGAGGATGCGCCCTTGATCTCCACTTGATATGTTGCTTGCTTGATTTAAATGTGGATTGATCTCCTTTGTGCTCAACAAGATAGATTGATGGATTGGATTTTGATTGAAAGATTAAGGATGGATGGTTTTGATAGAGGATTATGAAGAGAGAGGAGAAAAGAGCAGCATGACAATGCATGAGAAGTGGATGATTTGTGAGGAGAAAAGGCTCCAATTTATAGATTAGAGAAGGCCAATGGAGGGCCAAGATTGATTTGATCATGAAGGGTTGAGGTTGATTTTAGATAGAAGGCATGGATCAAGGGTGCCTTGGGAAAATAAATAGGAATATAAAATTCCTTGGGAAAAGGGGGGAGAAATTTGAATTTCAAATATGAGCAATTAAAAATTCCAAAATAAGGATGCATTGATGGATTCAAAGAAATTTGAATTTCTTTGAGAGGCTCAATGTTGATGTGACATGAGTGGGAATTAAAAATTGATGGAATAATGATAAGCATGATTATGAGAGATTCAAGAAGGTTTAATTAGGTTGAGTGGGATTAGGAAAAGTGATTTGTAGGAATCACATGACTAGGTTAATTAATTAGAATTAATTAACGAAGTGGGTTTAGAGGAAATAATTATTGGAGGGGAGTAATTAATTATTGGACAATAGTGATGGAATTAATTAAATTATATTTAATTGATTCTAAGAGGTATAAGGATAACACAATTAAATTAATTAATTATGTTGAAAGGTTTAACTTAATTAAATATTGATTTAATTAATTTTAGGTGTCTACATTTTTCCCCTCTTTGATATAGTGTCATGAAATGATGTTATATCAAGAAGAATAAAACATAGTGGAAGAAAAGGATAAGGACTAGTAGCATGATGCCCCAGTCATGAGAGGAGGAAGAATGATAAGGAGGAAGGATGACAAAGAAGCAGTGGTATTCTCCCTCGAGAGGACATGCGCATTTGGAGAACATAGGTGTGCTCTCAAAAGGAATTAGAAGAATAAGTGATGAAAGGATGAAGACATTGAAAGAGGAAACTAGGATAGATTGGAGTGTTGTGAATGAAATGAGACAAAGAAATGATAAATGGATTGGATTTATTTTTGAGCAAATATAGAGAGCAAACCTAGATTTGATATTGCCATGATGATATGAAGATCTGAGGCATGGAATGATGCTCAGTCAAATAGGAATGCCTTGCACACAATCATGCAAGTGTTGATAAACACTAATGCAGGGTTGTCAGTTCGTACAAGGAAGACCTTCAAACATACCATGCCATGAAAAATATGCCCCATTATACACTAGCCAAGACATACCAAGATATAGGATGATCAAGGCAGTCCTGAACAAGTATAGTCCTAGGACACAAGATGAAAACAAAGAGAAAAGCTCAAGCATGCAAACAATATGCACATTACCAACTGACATCTCTTGCCAAGAGTAGGACATGGGTTTGGATAAACTATCAGACTAGGGAAGGATACATCCCAATGGGCAAGTGATGGATTGATTGATGGATGACAAAAGACAAGTTGGATGTGCAAGATCTGCAGATGAGAGGATTGTTGCTTGGATTTGATTAGGAAAGTATTGATGGGTTCTTGGATTATGAACAAATCAGTGTGAGCTCAGGTAGATGGGGAAAGCTCAGTTTAATGGATTGGAAGAAGGATAAATGATTAGATAGGATGAAAAAGGGGGAATGGATGATTGAATAGGATTGGACTAGGGATGGGATTATTGATTAAATTGGAATAGATGGAGAATATGATTGTATGAGATAGGATTGGATTGGATGGGGTGGATTAGTGGATAGGATTTGAACGGAACCAATGACAAGGGAGAACCAATGGGTTGGTAAGAGGATGGATGAATGGAAGGAGGGAGTTATTCTTTGGATAGATGGATCAAGTGGATGGATGGGAAATGGAAGAATGGAGGGTAGGGTGATGGAGATCCAAGGACTATGCTACAAAGGAGTGCAATGCCCCACACTAGAGGTAGTGGAATTAAGGATGCAAGGATGGTGGATAAAGATGTATGAGTTTGAAAGATAATGTGTAATGGATATGGATGGTAGATCATTAAGGCTTGAATGCTCCAAAGCATGCATGAATATACAATATTTTATCTCTTATATGATCAAGACAAAAGATAGGAATGGAGGATTCATTTTGATAAGATGAGGGAAATGAGATGGAGGATATGGATAGGAGATAGGAAAGGAGAATGGACTTAGATATGATGTAGATAGAATGGGACGATTGCATGGATGAAGCTTACCCCCAAGTGTAGAGTGCAAGGGGATGAGGGGATTACAAATGATGCTTGTTTGCCAAGATTTCATCATGGAACTTACCCAAGGCACCACAAGGAGTGATTTTCACCATTGGATGAAATGATTTTTCTTTACTTTTTTTTGAATTTTTTTTTCTATTTTTCTTTATTTATTTATTATTTTTTTCTTTTGATTTTTGAATTTTTAGAATAGTTTGGATGGATAAGGATGAGGATGAGTGGATAGGGAAGATAGTGGATGCATGAAGGAGGAAGGAAGGACTCAAACATATAGTTCCATAGATGGT
Source organism: Cryptomeria japonica (assembly GCF_030272615.1). Lineage (NCBI taxonomy): Eukaryota > Viridiplantae > Streptophyta > Pinopsida > Cupressales > Cupressaceae > Cryptomeria > Cryptomeria japonica. Next base: position 609,346,869 of record NC_081407.1, read on the forward strand.
ATCCCTTAGTATTTCTTTGAAGTGGAGGTATGCTCATAGATGTTGATAACAATGAAATGGAAAGGGGATGGAAGATAAGGATTTGCAAAGGATTGGACTAATGGAATGGGATTATGAAAAATGGATGGTGGATAATGGATGGGGCTTTGAAGAATTTGTGAAAGATCAACATTGGCACACACCTTGAAGGATGGTGGAGTAGTGCGGGAGAGTGTTTTGAATTAGATGGGGGATAGAGTGTGGATTTTGGGAAATGACGACCCAAAATAGAAGAAGGGGATGATGGAGTTGGGATGGTGGATTTTTGGACATAAGAACCCAAAATGGATTTTGAAGATGGAGGAGCATTATATGGAGGATTGGAGGACTTATGAATGGATGGAGCTTTAGGATTAGATAGTTTGGATGCCAATTTTGATTTTAATTTGGGATGCATTGCTTCTTTGGGAATCCAGATAGTTTTTGATTTTTTCTTTTGGGGCCTTTGTGGCCTTTTTGATTTTTTTCAGATCACATTTTTCTTTTGAGCATGTCATTTTGAGGGGATATGTTGATCCTTTTATTTTTGTGGATTTTGAGCTTTATGCTTTTTAGATTGGGCATCCAAATTTCTTCCAAGAGCAATAGGATGGGTGCATGAGGATGAAAGACTTAAGGATTTTATGGATGGTGGGATGATGGAGGGAGCATGTTGGGAGGCATTCAATGATGTGTGCCTTTGTTGATCTTGCTTAGGGATAGTGGATGGAGGGATGTAAGGACCCAAAATAGATGGAAGGAATGGAGGATTTAGCTTTGGAATATAGGGTCCCAAAATGGATGTGGATGATGGGGGATAACGAGATTTTGAGTTGTATGAAGGAAATTTGGATTTAAGAGGAATAGAGGATGTACCAACATCTTCAGCATTAGCTTGAGGACACTTATTATTTTGGAAATAATATGCAAGTCCATTGTGAGGGGGATAAGATGTGGAAGGAAGATTAGGATCTTTACATGGATTGGGATCATGACATGGAGATGAAGGGATACTTTGATCTTGACTAAGAAGGGTATCATAAGATGGAGTGGGAGAGATGATTGGATCATGAGATGGAAGAGGATCATGTGATGGAGGGAGAGGGTTGGATAGAGGAGTCATATGATCATGAGAGGAAGTGGAGGGAATACCATCATTAGATGGAGTAGAGGGAGATGTATCATGAGATAGACAGTATTCTATGCTAGCATGCTTTGGAACAAGCTTTTGGCATGTTTGGAGTTGTGGGGATTGTGTGATGGAGGAAGGTATGAAAGATTTGATGTGAGTAGATGGGGAAATGGGGGTATCATGAACTGTGGAGGATTGAGATTTGTTTTGAGGTGGAGGTGATTGGGGTGGATGGAGGAATTGAGGAGACTTGGCCACTTTTCTTTGAGGTGAGGATTTTGTCTCCTTTGCTAACATGTCTTGGATAAGATTATGGGTGATAGATTTGGAGGATGTGGACAATATGGATTTTGGAGGATTAGGATTAGATGGAGAATTGGGATTAGATGGAGGATTGGGATTGTACGGAGGACTAGGATGATGAATTGGGGAATTAGGATTAATGATTGGAGGCCTATGGAGTAAAGAATTTAGATGGGGAGTAGAGGTAATGAATGCATTATAGAAGGATGGGGATTGGGATGTAGATGGGGGGGAGATGGAGGTATACATATTGGATTAGAGGAGTATGTGGATGAGGGATAATATGGAGATATGAATGGGGAATAAGATGGAGATATGGATGGGGAATAAGATGGATTTCCCTTGTCAAAGGTAGAGGAAGGATAAGAGATATGGTATAGATTGGGATTGGGTATAATGTGTTAAGATGGAATGGATGATTGTATGATAGGCGAGTGGTAGATTATGGGATAAAATTGGTAGGAAGATTCATGACCTTCCATGAGCATCTTCTCATACCAAGCTTTGAAATTCTGGGTAGTCATGTTGAGAATGAAGGATTAGATTGGAATTGGATGAATATGTTTTGGAGGAGAAATATTATGAAGATGATGTTAAATGAAGATGAGGATTAGGACTTGGCTTGGATGATGATGGATTAGATTTGATTAGATTTGGATTGGATTTTATTTGGATTGGAATTGGATTGGATTGGATTAGTCCTTGGATTAGGACTTGATTTGATTGGATTTGGATTGGATTGGACTGGATTGGATTAGTCCTTGGATTAGGACTTGATTTCATTGGATTTGGATTTAATTTAATTTAATTTTATTTGATTTTATTTTATTTTATTTAATTGGATTGGATTGGATTGGATTGGTCCTTAGATTAGGACTTGGTTTTATTGGATTTGGATTGGATTGAATTGGATTGGTCCTTAGATTAGGACTTGATTGGATTTGGACTTGATTGGATTTGGACTTGATTGGAATTGATGATGAATTGGATTTGATTGGATTAAATGATTGGATGATTGCTTGATGGAGGATTGGATAACCGGATTAGGAAGATGGATGGATTTGATTGGATTAGAGGGAGAATGATTATGGAAGAATGAATTGATAAAAGGAAGAATACTCACTTGGGTCATTCCCCTCTCACCGGCTCTAAGAGAAACTTGGGAGGGTAGGCCCGCTAAGGGTAACACAAGCAATATTCCTAGAAAAAACCAAAGGGGTCTTGATAAATCTGATTGCCTAGATAGGCAAGAGAATACTACCCTACCCTTTTGACTCTTCGAGACAAAGAAAACACAAAATTATTTTACCCCCTAATTAGATCTAGATACCTAATAAAAGAAACACAATGTTTGCTTGAACCTCCTAGGCAACCTGCAAAACCACTTGATTAGTAGTTTGAAAATGAAGTCTTCAACAAGCATCCTGCAAAAGACAAAAGAATAATAAAAATATTTTTTTTAGTTTTTGGGAATGAGTAGAAAAACAAGAATAAAAACTTTTCTACTAAAGACAAATGTAGATTTGGAGGAAACTTTGATGGGTAATTGGGGTTTGACTAGGTTTTTGACACTTTCTAAGGTATAGGAAAGCATAAAATGGGGATTTTAGAGGCGAGGTGAAGGAATGGAAAAATTTGTCCTAGAGGGACAAAGAAGAAAAAATTGGAGATATACACTATGGTAAAATTTGGAGGTGATTGGATAAAACTAGAAGAAGTTATGGAAAACCCTAAAAATAGAGAAATGTGGGATTTCAGACTTCAATAAATGGAATTTGAGATAAGGTCCTCAAGGAAGGAAATATACAAAATAAAATTGTGGGAGATCTAGTGAAGTTTGGAGGAAAACAAAGTGAATATTATTCCCATGGTCGTGCTGATTAGCAAACAATCATGCTAATGTGTGAGCGGTCATGCTAATACACAAAATATTAGTATTTAAATAGATAGCAAAGAAAATGCAGGTGCAGTGATTAGCAGGAGGTCACGCTGTGGGTGCTCATGTCAAAACAAATAGAGTTAGTGCCCAAAAATTCAAATTCAATTTTCTAACAAAAAGCTTGTGCTAATCATAGAGCAGTCACGCTAAAGCAACAACTGAAAATGAGATAGAAGTGAGAAGATCAAAGTGAGAAGAACAAAAAGAATGAAGAGAGGATAGATGAATTTTCACAGTAGTCGCACTGAATCCAAGGTGGTCATGCTGAAGTTAAAGGAGGTGCTAGAAAAACTTTCAAAATTAAGTGGCCGTGTAGAAGCTGAGATGGTCATGTTGATTAGTAGGTGATCACACTGATCTAGCAAACAGTTGTGCCATTGTGCATGAACCTGCAAGAAAACTTCACAAAAAACTCATCTTTTTGGTTAAATTCAGGACATGAGTCCTACCAGGCATGCCAGAATGAAGAGGAGAAAATGGAATGGAAGGTTAAATGATCAAAAACACAATGAAATAACCATGAAAACACTAAGACATCAAGAGATCATTTTTACCTTGCTATTTTACCTTCTCCTTCAGATTGAGCTTTATGAAGTGGATGATGAGGATGTGCCCTCGATGCTCCACTTGATGTGTTGCTTGCTTGATTTGGATGTGGATTGATCTCCTTTGTGCTCAACAAGATATATTCATGGATTGGATTTGGATTGAAAGATTAAGTATGGATGGATTTGATAGAGAATTATGAAGAGGATGAGAGAAGAAATAGGCAACATGATAATGCATGAGAAGTGGATGATTTGTGAGGAGAAAAGGCTTCAATTTATAGATTGGAGAAGGCCAATGGAGGGCCAAGATTGATTTGATCATGAAGGGTTGAGATTGATTTTAGATAGAATGCATGGATCAAGGGTGCCTTGGGAAAATAAACAGGAATATTAAATTCCTTCAGAAAAGGGGGGAGAAAATTGAATTTCAAATATGAGGAATTAAAAATTCCAAAATAAGGATGAATTGAGGGACTCAAAGAAATTTGAATTTCTCTGAGAGGCTCAATGTTGATGTTACATGAGTGGGAATTAAAAAATTGAGGGAATAATGATAGGCATGATTATGAGAGATTCAAGAAGGATTAATTAGGTTGAGTGGGATTAGGAAAAGTGATTTGTAGGAATCACATGAATAGGTTAATTAATTAGAATTAATTAACTGAGTGGGTTTAGAGGAAATAATTATTAGAGGGGACTTTGGAAGAATAGGGGAATAATTAATTTGATAAATTAATTATTGGACAATAGTGATAGAACTAATTAAATTAGATTTAATTGATTCTGAGAGGAATAAGAATAATGCAATTAAGTTAATTAATTATGTTGATAGGTTTAAATTAATTAAATATTTATTTAATTAATTTTAGGTGTCTACGGAATTGATCTTCACTATGCAATCAAAATTTGCATGACACATCCTCTTATGCCATAACCAACTTTTGTCAATCTGAGCAATCAAGCAAGCCTTCTCACCGGAGTTCAAATGAAAGATATTTCCATTGGTCTGAGTTCCAGAAGCAATCTCCAATCTAGATCTATTGATGATCTTACATTTTTAATCCTTGGATTGCAAATGAAATCCTCTATCCACCATTTGACCTACACTTAAAATATTATTCTCTAAGCCTTAAGCATAATAAACATTATCAGTATTAGTCTTGCCATCCAATGATATTGTTCCTTTGCCTTTGATCCTACATGCCTTGTTGTCTCCAAATTTGACCAATCCACAATCAAATTATTGCAATGATAAAAACTTTCTCTTGTCACCAGTCATGTGATGCGAGAATCCACAGTCTATGCACCATTCATCCTTCTCTTCAATTTTTGTAGTTAAAGCCATTTCTTCAGTATGAGTTGTTTCAATGATAGATTCTAGAGAATTATCCTTAATAGTAATAAAGACCCAATCTTTGCCAGATGAGGTAGCATTACTGGATCCACTCACAGGTTCATCATCATCATCATCATCGAAAATACCAAAATCATGATCACCAACATAATAACATGATTTATCCTTATTCCTTCTAAATCTAGGTCTGCTCCGATATTCAGGATTAGGCTTATAATTCCTCACAAATCTTTCATGATTCCTAGCAGCTCTTTTAGTATATTTATAATAAATATGACCAATCTTATTACATGAAAAACATTTAAAAGACATTTTTCCTTCATCCTTACTTCTAGCTGGTCCTTTAGGAATTCTTCTAGAAATTAAGGCTTCTAGCTCTTCAAGTTCTCTTTCTTCTTTCTCAATTTCCTCCATATCCTTAGCACACATCTCCTTCCAATCTATCTTTTGCTTACTGGAGGTAGATTCTTTAAATGCAGCCTAAGTTTTAGCAGGACTTTGATCTCCAAGTTCTTCAAGTTCAAAAGTGGTCAAGTTCCCAAGTAATGTATCTCTGGTCATAGGGGTACTTGACATTGTCTGGAGTTCATTGATAGTAGTAGCCTTCATTTTATAAGTTGGAGGTAGAACTCTCAGAAATTTTGAAACTATCTCATCCTCACTAACCAATCCATCCAAGCATTTTATACCCATGACAATCTCATTGACTCTATCCATGAAAGAACTTATCTTCTCATCTTCTTTTATCTTCAAAGTTTGATATTCTACCCGGAAACCTTTAAGTTTTGCAATTTTCATATCCTGGTCACCTTCATAAAGAATTTCAATCTTTGTCTAGTTTATCTTAGGATTCTCCAACTCTATGACATTCAATAGCTTTTCATTAGATAGTGTGCTTAACAATGCTTCTTTTTCTCTCACATCATTTTCAGCCTTCTTTTGTTCATCAGCAGATGTTGGTGCTCCAAGACATCTAAGATGAATTTTCATTTGCTCCTTCCATATTTTATAATTAGTACCATCAAATATGGGACTCTCCTTTCAATAAGGATTGAATGTGGAACTTGATGTAGTTGCCATTGGATCTCCTCAAGTGGTTAAGCTTCTACAGAGAGGACCTTTCTCTAATGCCAATTGTTGGAATGTTCTGATACCAACAATAAAATGAGAGGGAGGGGTTAATAAATTTACTCACAAGTATAAAAATTAATTAAATTATAAACCTTATACCAAAGCACAACATAATGAAAGATATATCATGAAGGTACAACACACATAATACCAATAATTTTGACATGGAAAACCCAGAAAGGAAAAAACCATGGTGGGAAACCCTACCCACAATAAGATGAATACTCTACAATAGTATTATGAATAATTACAATGGGATCTACACTTGTAGAAAGGCCAAAAACCTAGAGTGCACTGCTCATCACAAAGGAAATTCTCACTGACTTACATAAATATGGGACTACAATCTGAAAAGAAATGAATTGTGAAAGTAGCATCTACTAATTTGCTTGATACAGTTCCGGTTAAGCACAAATGTCTCTCTACAATACAAAAACTTTCCGACCTTCACTTGAATGATATGACTTTATTCACACATAATCCTTCCTTTGATAATTCAGACATAACCATCCATCCATCCATGTCCAAGTTACATGAATGTCACTTATAAATATAGATCATCAACCTTATTGGCAAGATAAGTTAAACCCTAAACCGATAAACCCATAATTAAAAAAATTACATCACACGATGGCACCAAACCAATATTATTATTTACATTACATAGCATGAACCTAAATCAAGTGTTCAAACAATTATATCCATCAGAGATTCAACTAAGACCAAAATCCAACAAGCTTCACCAACTAGTAGAAACCCTCAGTGAAATAACAAAAAGTTTAACCAAATCTAAATAGGACCATCATAAAACATGCCATCGAATGTAAAGTCACCAAATACTCAAAACATGATCAAGAAGTACCTTCAGCATAATAGAAACCAATTCCATAAGCCAAACCCAAAATCCACTGACCAAGTCACCAAATAATGCATACCAGTAAAGCTAATTGAGATAGAAGAGGCAAGCTAGTAAAGCCAGAAACTATCCAATACCAGTAAATACCAAAAGAGATAACACCCAAAGAACCAAATCATGAACCAATAGAATATAGAAATTATGTAACCAACCAGAATAAGCATCCAAAACCGAATCTAGAGATCTAGTCATACTGGATCAGAATCATAGCCAAAACCAAGAAGATCACCAAGACTAACTGGGATAGATCCAACTGGGATAGTCTCAAATCGAGATAGAGTGTTTACATCAATGACAATACTTAACTGATAGAAACCCTCAGTGAAATAACAAAAAGTTTAACCAAATCTGAATAGGACCATCATAAAACATACCATCGAATGTAAATTCACTAAATACTCATAACATGATCAAGAAGTACTTTCAACATAATAGAAGCCAATTCCATAAGCCAGACCCAAAATCCACTGACCAAGTCACTAGGAAAAGTAGGTATAATATCATATTCTTTCACACAATGATCTTCATAAGTGGAGTATTCTTTAGGAGGGAGACAAAAATATTTCTCCAAATATTCATACTTAGGAAGGAGATCTTTGAAATAAGTGCTCATAACCTCTTGTTGAACTCACATGCCCCCATTGGTAAGACCAAATTTAGGAGAAGATACATCAATGTCCATCAATACCTTTTCACTTAGAGAGGCATCATGTAAAGAAGGTAAACTAACATTAAGAAGGTGTTTATGATATCATCCTCTTCCTCTAAGATAGCTAGATGTGAAGGGCACATTTTAGGAGAATTGCCAAGATCACTCTTGAAATCATCATCTTTAGAGCATGGGAGAGTTTTTAATGGGTTGGTAAAAACTCTTTTAGGAATTAAAATGTTTTCATAGATAGGAGGAAGTTCTTTAAGAGATGGAAAAATTCAAGCAAGGGAAGCTAACCCTTTATCACATTTATGAAATGAATTCATCATGACAACAATTTAACTCTTTCAAATGATAACATATGAAAAATAGAAGGAAATGTTCAATTTTAACCTATGCAAGCACTCTAAATGTTGATTTAGAAAATTAATTTTAGGAGTGAAATGTGTTCCTAAATCAGATCTGAAATTAATGATCCAAATTAAGCTATCCACAAGTTTAATTTTGAATTGAAAATTAAGGTTTTAACAAAATTGACCTCTAAATTTTTTAAATTTGCAAGGAATTGAAACTTGTCAATGTAAATTTGAATTTGAAATAGAAAAAACACTTAGATCTGAGAACATAAATCAAAATTAAATAATATTGGATTCACGTCAGGTTCACCAAAATGTGGTGGGGAAAAAATGAGACCGGGTGACTAGAACCTAACCCCACTTTTGCCAACACATTGGGAATATGAAAGATCCTAGGGAGATAGATCACTTTGGCTACTTCTTATGAGAAAGAGGTAGCCAAGGATTATCTCTTAGGGTTTCTATTCCTCTCATTGTATATGAAGAGAAGGTGTGAAAAATAGGGTGTGATTGATTAACTAGACTAGGAGATGAACAATGAAGCATATATAAATTGAAATTGTAAAAACTTGTAGGACTAAAACAAAGATACTAAAAGTAGAGAAAGGGGAGGAATTTGAATGTGTACCTAGTGTTGAAAAATGAGCCAAACTAACCTAGACAAGGGTACCACGCCTTGGTCCTATTTTGTCTAACAAAAAGCTGCAACTGAAGGCTTGCAAATATGATGTTCTGAGCTTCCACCCTACTAAAAATCACCTAAAAGTGGGGGGACTAGGGAACCATGTTCCTATCCCTAATGATTTTCAAATAGATCTAAGGATTTAGAACAATGCTTGTGCCTTTCAGTAGCCTTGAGAGACTTTCAGCTACTTGTACCTGCACCTGCAATTGAAAATAGTGTTTTGGGTGGCTATATTTGGTTTTTCCTTAGTCAAACCCTTATTTTGGTGATTTCCACCTCAACAAATAGTTGATTTTTATAGTGAAATAGTGTGTGCAGGAATCTTGTGTGTGTGCAAGACCCTAATATGAGAAAGATAAGAACTAGAGCTACCCTACACTTCGGAGAGTAAACCCTAAATGTATGTAAATATAAATGTATATGAGAATACTCCAAATCAAATGTTCTAAATGATCTAAAGCATGAATGTAAATGTGAAAATGAGTGTAAAGAAGCTCATACAAAGACATCAAAATAACATGAAACCATACCAATCCCCAAGGGAGAGATATAAGCCACTTGATCTCCTATTATTCTTCAATATCTTCAAGGCTCCTAATTGATAATGAATAACTGATGAATAACTGATGAATACTTGATGAATTATTGATAGATGTTGTTGAAGACTCCACATAAGCTTCTCTTTTACTACATATAAGGCTTCTTGCGATTGCTAGAAGGCTTCACCAAAAACTCTTCCTTCGATTAGATTAGATTCCTTTAAATGAAGAAAGAGAGCTCTTATGTATGAAACCCTAGATCTTAATTTCATCTTTAGGCCAACCTAGAATTTGAATTTCTTGCAAATTTTTTGGGGTTAAGAATTATAATATCATAGAATTATTCTCTTGAAATTTGAGGAAAATTTTTGGGGGACTTGTTGCACTTGCACATGGTCCAACCAACTTTTCACCAAATTTTTAGGGTTGTTAGATATGATGATATTAGAGTGAATCACAAAGTTATAGCTGATTTCAAGATGTTTTGATATGTGAAATCAGGCCTTAAAGGTCAAAATAAAACATAATTAGGGTTTATGATTTAATTATTTATTGGAGAATAAAATAAAAAGGGGCACACTTAGGGTAAAGGGCCCAATTTTATGATTTGGGGAGTGATGAAATATGACTTTAGATTTAATTTAATTAATTAATTAAATTCTTAAAGGGAAATTACAGTGCAAGATGCAAACACACTAAGGTGGGTGCTAAACCAAGTGTGGAATTTTACCACCCTAGAAAGGGTGTACAATTTATGATGTTACAGTCTAAAACCCATAGATTTACTTTTTCTACATGTAGAGTTGTTTGAACTATCAAACTTGATTCATTTTTGTCTTTCTCAACGCATACTTGTTTGGTTTCTTTTCTTTGCTTAGCTGCAATATTTTGATTTGATGTATCTTTTGGTTATACTGCAAGAGTTATCTTATGCTTACTAGTCCTTAACTTACAGTGTTTTGCAATGTGACCAAAACTTTGACAATAGTAACATTTTACATTCTTGTTAAAATATGATATAGGGGGACTTCTATATGATTGAAATCAATTTCTTCTACACTCATGACTTTTATGACCAATTTCATTACAATGATAACACATGACATTGACATCTCTTAAAATGGAAAATGGGTTCATCCTTTCATAACTAGGAGGAGGTCTATGCATAAGCCTCCATTCTAGAATTATATGGCCATAATTATTGCATTTGTAATAGTAACCATGAAATTGAGGTACATACCAATCATTAGTGAAGTTGTTTCACATTTGTCTCCTTGGAGCAACATAACTCGGTCTTCCTAAGATCTTTCTTATGTCCTTGACCTTTATGAAATCTCCATTATCCACTTTGCCTTTTACTTTTGGATCATCTTTGTTGATATTATAGTTTTGTCTATTTCCTTCCTCTCTTGAAGAGACAAAATGTATTTCCTTGTTAGAAGAGACCTCACTTGTAGAGAATTGACCATTCTCATTACCAATGCTAGATGCATCCTTTGATTTATTTTGTTTGTTCAACATTGCATCTAATGAATTGGTGCTTCCCTCATACTTAATTCTCACTTTGAGATCCTCTTTGAATTTTTCAAGTTCTTCCCTAAGTTTCACAATTTACATCTCCAACTTTTGATTCTCATTTTTCTTTCTTTCTAGATCTGATTTTGTTACTTCACACATTATTTTGGCTTCTTCTAACTGAGTAGTTAATGCAACAATATTGATAGTTGATTCCTCAATATTCTTGTTCAGCAAGTCATTCTCCTTTATTACTCAATTCTTGTATTTCTTTAATTCTTTTATTACATTGTCTAATTCTTCAAGAGCACAAACCAATTCACCTTCAAGATCAACCTCTGCATCAACTTCTTCTTCATCACTGTCATAGAGATTTAAATTTTTATATTTCTTTACATTTTCATTTAGAACTCCCTTGGCCATCAAAAGATTAACTTCTTGTTCATCTTCACTACAACTCTCATCAAAACCACTTTTTTCATCAGCGACATCACTTTCTATTATTTAAAGGCTATTCTTTCTTTTGAAATTACTTCTCTTTGATTTGTAGAATTTATTATTCTTTTCTTTTCCAAATCTCTTCATGTTTTGATTCTCATCATCCCCTTTTTCTTCATATGGACATTTAGCAGCAAAGTGTCCTATCTTGCCACAATTGAAGCACTTGAATGGAGTCTTTCCTTGGTACTTCCCTTATCCTTTCTTGAGATTTCTAACAAAGTTATCTTCTATAGCATTTGAGTCATTTTATTTCTCATTAGTAGCTTATTCTTTCCCTTTCTTTATGGTATTAAATGTAACCTCTTTGTTCAAAGATTCAACACCTACTATCCTCATCTCATAGGCTGATAGAGAACCAAATAACTCATCCATAGTAGACACATTCAAATCATTAGCTTCTTCAATTGTAGATACCTTTGTGTCATATCTAGAGGTGAGTGATCTCAACACCTTCTTGGAAATTACCTCATCCAAGACATCTTCTCCAAGTCCTCTTATTGCATTCACAATTTCATCTATTCTCTATAGATAATAAAAAATATTCTCTTCCTCTTTTATTTTTAGACCTTCAAATTGAGCTTTAAGATTTTTTAGTGTAGCTGCCTTAACTTTAACATCTCCTTCATATACTCTTTGTAGCTTATCCCAAGTCTTATTTGCTAAAGTGAAATGCATAACTTTGAGAAAAACTGTATCTAGAGAGCCCACTCAAGATTGCATTTTTGGCCTTAGCATTGTACTCATATTCCTTTTTAGCATCAGGGTTAGTTGGAGGAACTTGAGGGATAGTATAACCATTTTCACTAACATCTAGATATCAAAGCCTAAAGAGGATAAGTAAGTTTTTATTCTTCTACTCCAGAAGGCATAGTTGCTGCCATCAAACATGGGTTCTTTAGCAAAGGAGGATTAATTCCTAGCCATTATGTTCACAAACTAGAATCTACCCAAGATAGAGAAAGCTTATCTAACAAGGAACCTAGGGATTTGATACTAATTGAAGAACACAATTAGGTCATTGAGGGGGGGTGAATCAGTGAAACTTTAAAACTTTTAAAACTAATGTGTTATTGCTGAAGATGCAAAATATTAAATTCACACACATAAAAGAAAATCACATAACACAAGGATTTACAAGGAAAACCCAATGTGGGAAAAACCTCGGTGAGAATAGTTGCTAGAGTCTACTGCTCCAATATAGCCCCACAATACATAATCTGATTACAATATATTTTAGGGCACCAACCCAAGGAGCACCAACCCCTTACAAATTTAGAGCACCTAATCAAGGAGTGCCTACCCCTACTTTGAGCACCCACTCAGAGAAATGCATTCATTGATAGAGTTGAAAGATTACAATGAAACTCATTGTTGCAAATGAATTTTTGCAACTCATAAAACTTTTTGAAATACACACCCTATTGCTCTGTTGTTTACCTATCTTCCTTCTTGACTCTACTAATCATCTCCAACTGCTATCCAATATCCTCTTTACTTTCTCATTGATGGCTTGAACTCTCTCTTCTAATATCCACGCTACTTTACTACTCTCTACCTCTTTATCTTTGTTTGGCAACACTCTCTTCTCCTCTGCAACTCTCTATTTTTTAGCATTCACACACTTCTCGTAATGCCCCATGTTCTATATGTTTTTACACACCTGTTCTCCCTCCCTCTATTTTTTTCTTCTCTCTTCTCTCTATTTTTTTTCTTCTCTTCTCTCTACCAACTCAACTCATCAACCACATCAGTCACATTTAATCAAAATAACTTCATTTAGTCACCTTTGTACTCTCTTGATTTTCTATCCAAAAATAAATTTCAATCTTTATTTTATTGGCATCTAAGAAATCATATCTACCTGCAGATTGGATAATATATACATTATTTCAAACGACACATCGTCATTAATAAATACATCATCTTGATATCCTTTTGCATTCATATTTTTCTTCTGTAATTAGCTTACTATATTTCGTGATCTTAGGTCAAATAAATTTTCTTGAGCTTCTCAATGGTCTGCAACATGATCCTTCAATAAATGCAACATCATTCCTTTTCATCCTACTCTGATAGGATGGAAAACTACTTAATCTATGTCCACCATCTCTGCAAGTAATGGACTTTGATTTGTTTTTCATATGCCACTGCATCATCAATATCTCCTTCTAAGTTATTGAATCAACCATGATCAAATTACACCCCATGTGGACACTTCAACTATTGAGTTGCATTGGTGGCTTCAAAATCTTCATTCAAGGTTTTATCGACAAGAGATTTCATAGTTACAATTACCATAACCCCTATCACTAGCCACACAGGCACATTTCCTATGCCTGTGGTAACCTTTTTTGATGTGACAAGTGTTTTGTCATATTAAACAAAGGGACATATCAATATAACCCCAACCAGCTAGTAAGAGGAAAAAGAAGTCTTCCCAAACTACCTTCTCACATTGAAATGAAGGCAACGTCAGCAAGACAAAGAACCCATCATATCGAAATGAAATTTTTGGTGTAAGACTAGAGGGGCACCGAAAGATAGAAAAGGTCTTGTCAAAGAGGTGTTTTTATGGGTCCACCACCACGAGGTCCACACAATGGGAAACCCAACCAATAACCAACATGTAAGCACCATAAAGCACAAAGTAGAAGGGGGGCCCACTTGACATATCACCACTTGAGCACAAAAAAGTGTTGCTATCATGTGCACACATGTGAACAACTAGTTAAGGCCCCACCGATGAGGGAGAACTAATCACCAAGACTCCAAGGGCCACCAAAAAAGGAGGTGATTCTTGCTGAAAGGTAAGGTCTCACTGAAACACAAAGCATGTCGCCCAGACTAGAAAAAAGTCACAATGATGAAGGGGAATATTGGTGTAGCAAGCAAAGTCGACAAGAGGTAAGCAAGGGTCTTGCCAAAAGGGAAAGTCATGCCAAAACATATGTCAACAAGACAAAGAGCAAGTCACACCAAAATTGAGGAGGTCGACATAACATTATCAGTCTACATAGCCCAAGAGGAAGTCATGCCAATAGACAATGTCACAGCAAACCAAAAATCATATCAGCAGGACAGAAATAGGGTCTCACCAAAAAACTACCATTAAAAGGATTTTTTACATTTTTCAATTTCAAGCAAACTTAAATCAAACCCAATGGATTCAATATAGTGAGACATATTTAGGACATCATTCCAATCTTGAGACACTAAATTTAACCCTTTTTCACATCTTTTTTACACATCATCTGCAACTCATTAATGTCTACCACCTGATTTGCATCTAGTTGATGTCAATGACAATCAATTTCCAAGAACAAGGAGGGTATATATGTACATACCAAGGGACCATACTCAGTTGGTCTCTAGAATCTATAGACATGCTCAAATTGATGTCTATGGTAGGGGATCACCATGATGACTGTTGACAAAATTCTATATGTAGCTTGTTTTAATCTGATTGGAAGTGGGACCAAACCTTTCTATATGTATCTTTTTTTAACCTAATTGGAGGCATAATGATCATGAATGTCGTGGAAACCTAGATAGACATCAAAGCCTAATTTTTTGCCAATTTTTTCTTCATCCAATTTTTTTCTAATTCTTGAGATTGCTTACTTCACCCAATTTTTTTCCAAAAATTTCATTAATCGATCTCCCAAGAGGGTATACCATCAATATTACAATGTTAGGGACAAAACCAGCTTGATTTATTTTCTTTGAAACAATGTTGTTCCAAGATTGTCCCAAAGAGGGGCAAAATGTATAAACCTAAAAATGACTAGATATAATTAAATAAATATTTATTATTTATTTAAAGTTTTATTCTTCTATCAATAAATAAATTGAATAATTTATTTATTTGATTCATCTCTCATATTCATCTTAATCAATTTATTAATTAAATATTTATTATTTAATTATATTTCATCACTTCTTCTAAAGTCCATCTTGATTAAACTATTTTAAATTATTCAATTACTCATTCCACATAAGTAATCAATCTTAAATCCACATTATATTATCTTCCATATCATCATGCAATCTCAAAAATGAAGTGGCTATAAAATTACTTCCACCTTCTCCTTCACGTTGCAATCATAGAAAGAACATATTTCCCCTTTTTCTCTCACATTCCAACCAATTCTTCTTAGCCATTCTTTCTATCAAGATTCACTCTCAACCATTGGTCTTCTCCACGTAGGAATTTGGTCTTGTAAAATCTATGAAAGGAAGCTATTTTCTAGCATTTGAGGCTAGTCATTATTAAGAAATCAAGCATTTTTACAACATTCCAACATATTAGAGCAATCAAGCAATCAAAAGTGTGTCTTTGGCCTAGTGTAGTTTATTAATAGAAACATATCATATTACTCATTTAGCATAGTTTCATTATCCAAATAGTTTCACATTACATCTCTCATACCACATAGCCCATTTATCTTTGGTCATCTTGAAGCAACAATAATGTAATCTGAAGCAATTATCATAACAACAAGATCAAAAGTTAATAGGATATAATAGGACAATAGTGAAGGTTTTTCTATTTGGTATACTTGTTATTTGTCTCATTGGTGATTTTGGATGTTTTGTAATATTTTAGGATTTTGTAGTAGCTTAGAGTAGTATTACAAGTTGGTTTAAATTTTCATAGTCACAAAACTCTCTTCGCAAGATAGAAACACTAGAATTATAGGGTTGAAATGGCCTTGGATTATAATTTCTCATTTGGGCTTGAGGATGAACCTGATTGTTAGGCCTATTTGGCTAGTATGGAGCTTGGTAAGGTATGATGTTTTGACCTTGTTTTGACCTTGTTTACTAGCTTATTACCAAAGGTCTAAAGCATTCCCTTAATTTCTAGCTTAAACTCCTGAAGCTCCTAGGACTGACTTGGAACAACATTAACTTGAGTTGAATCTTGATAACCCAAAATTAAAAAAGGTGGGACAACAACTATAGTAGAGATTCTCTCTAGAATAAGTGGTTGTATCTAAGGAAAAATGGGCATTGGATGTCTATCAGCTAATTTTCTAGCTTGGATAAGACTATTTTCAACTCTTATAATAATATCAAAAGTTGTCAATAATGAGTTTCCACCCATTGATTGTATCATCACTGTTAAGAGAATTCAAATAGTATTAAAAAAACATGATTATTAGATAGCCTCACTGTAATTGGAATCCTATTTCGAGTAAGTGCACAAAGATGGTGGTCAAAAAGGGGGGTATAAGTGGACACTTTTTTTAAGAATCAGGTGAACCTAAACTTGGAGGCAAAATTTGAAATTCATCCACTCAAGATATGAAGATAATCAAACAACAAATAATGTAGTATTCTAAATCTAGTCTCCAAACTACTAAACTTTTTCAAAATTGGATAAGATTAAGGGGGTCAAATCCTTCCCACACGAAAAACACCCTGATTTGGTTTTGAAAAACATAACATAGTGTTTGACATGCACATCAAAAAAGTCATAGTTAGATTTAGTATTTTGACAAATCCTTTGGCAAAAAGATAGTTAAGAGTGAGCACTAGAAGTTTTATATTTTTTTGTAATTTTTTGTTGAGTATTTTTTTTTTATGATTTTTCCAATCGAGCACATCCTCAAAGTTAGGTACCTGTTCATGCTTGAAGCATAACTTGCACTGAAAAAATTGAAAATGCAATTTTTATTTATTTTTAATTGTAAAGAATCAAGTGCACTACAATAATATATAAAGTTTTTTAAATTTGGATAAGTAGACCGATTTTTTTTTTTAAAAGGTACACATATGTCTATGATAAATATGGAGACACTCGTAAAAGAAATTCAATAATAATATGTTATTGTTGTTCAAATTTTTTAAAAATTATATGGTTAGAAAGCTCAAAAGATAGGTTAAAATATGGTGGCAATTTTAAAAATTCCCACTTGATGAAGTGTAAACCTGATGATGACAAAGTCGAGAAACCAAGTTGATAAAATAAAACATGTCAAAAGGAGGGAAATGGAGGGAAATCAAAATTCCAACCCGTAGCTTTGTAATCCAGGCCTATTTCCAAGCCTAAATAGTCAAAAGCGCGTACGGGGTACCTATAATATATATATGTATATAATAATATATAATATACTAAGTATATATATATAGACATATGTGTGTATGTATGTGTATTATCTCCATCTCTCCCTCTCTCAAGCACGTACAAGGTGCCTCTCTTTCTCTCCCTCTCCCTCTCTCTCTTTCTCTCCCTCTCTCTCCCTCTCCCACCCTCTCTCTCTCTCCCTCTCTCTTCCTCTCCCTCTCTCTCCACCTCCCTTTACCTTTCTCTCCCTCTCTTCCCTTCTCCCTTCCTCCATACCCTATCCCTCTCTCTCTTCTTCTCTCCCTACCCACTCTTTCTCTCTCTCTACCCACTTATCTCCCTTTATATTATTGTATTGGAATTAGGTCTATCATGTAGTGGTCACCATTTGGATGAATAATAGACCTAATAATCCCAAGGTCCACAATTTGAGATCGAGAGGCTATTCTTTTCTTGATAGGATTAGAATTTGACTTAGTGTACAAAACCCATTGTGCATCATTCCTCTCTCTCTCTTTCTCTCTCTCTCTCTCTCTCTCTCTCTCTCTCTCTCTCTCTCTCTCTCTTCCCTTCTACCTTCCTCCATACCCCATCTCTCTCTCTCTCTACCTCTCTCTCCCTCTCTCCCCTTCTCCCTTCCTCCATACCCCATCTCTCTCTCTCTCTCTCTCTCTCTCTCTCTCTCTCTCTCTCTCCCTCTCTCTCACTCTCCACCTCTCTCCCCCTCTCTCCCCCTCTCTCCCCTTCTCTCTTCCTCCATAACCCATCCCTTTCTCTCTTCTTCTCTCCCTCCCCACTCTTTCTCTCTCCCTCTCTCCCCCTCTCCCTCTCACTCACTCCCTTTCTCTATCTCTCCCTCTCCCTCCCTCTCTCTCATGCTCCCTCTCTCTCTCTCTCCCTCTCCCTCTCCCTCTCCCTCTCCCTCTCCTTCCCTCCCTTTTCCTTCACATTTTCTTTACTACAAATAATGCTTATGTGGTACTGAGCCTCTTAGTTCCCTACCCTATCATAACATTTTAAAGGTGTAGGAGCATGTATGTGGTAATTATGAGTTCTAAGCACGTACAAGGTGAAAAAAAATATTGTTTGGGCTTGCCAATATTTTAGGGACTAACTGCGTGTACGCGATTATTAATAGTTTTGACTCAAAAAAATAATGATAAGATGCATATTTATGGTTATTTGATTTTTTATGAAATTTTTCGTACATATATATGTAATATGATTCTATTTAAGACAACTGATATCAACCATGGGAAAGAATAAGAGAGGAATGATGGAACAATGAGAGGCTGAAAAGGAAAGACAAAGGCATCATATGAAGAAATTACATGATATAAGAACAATGGGATAAGAAGGTATGTCATCCTCAACATCTCAATTCGATTTACCAAACAAACATATTGCAACTAATGCAACTGAAGAAGAGACATTTGATTTACCATATGAACCTAATGCAATTGAAGAAGAGACCACATTGAATAATCAATTAAATGATGAACTTACACCTACTCTATTTGATGAATTGAATGTACACAATGCACTGATGTTAACACCTCCTAGAATCATTTGTAGGAAACCAAAGTATCTAATTGACATTGATGAGAATATATTGAAGCCAATGCCTAATAAAATGAATGAATGAACTTGTAGGAGAATGGTTAAAAGAATACGGAAAAACTATTTTGAAAACTTAAATCAAACCACAAGATGTCAATCAATTCTTCAAATGATTAAAAATTAAATTTTAGAGAGACAATGAAAATTCTAGGTTTAAGATCATTTGAAAGTGATAGGGAAAGAACTATTATGAGAAATCTATTTGATGCATATCAAGCTATTGGTTCAAAATCATGCACTAAAGATTCTAATGTTACTCGACGTGTCATTACATTAACCATAATGAGCAAAAAAATTTAAAAAATGGTTTAATAAGCATAAAAAGTAAGTCATTAAATGTTAGTAGAGCAACATTAAGTAAAGAATTATAGAGGTGAGAAAAAATAGAGGAACCCAACAATAATTCTCTTTGGGCATTCTCAGGTTGACTACCATGACAAGGTTGTTGTTGATGCACTAAGAACATTAATCAAAAAATTTTGGAATGACAACACCATAGTTTCTCCCAACCAAAGATATGTTATTAGAAGGTGAATCGGGTCTACAAATTTTGAGCCACATACCAAACACTATTTGGATATGACTCAAAAAAAATTTATGAAATATTCCTTGAAAAGTTTCCTCAAATAAGAATTTCTCAATTTTTTTTTAAAATGGCAAAACCCTTTTATATTAAGATTAATCATGTATGCACCACGTGTTGTTGTAGGATGCATATTGAATTTTCCATGCACTATGATATTTTTCATCATATTTGTTCTACTTTTCACACTAACGATGTTTTGGAGGAATACAATATACAAGCACTTCCTAAGTCATTAAGACAATTTATTTCAAGTGTGCTATGTAATAGACATGATTGTTGCATTTATTATAAGATGCCTTGTTTGGAAGGTTCTTGTTCTATATGTGGTGGTTTGCAACATTTACCAAGATGTGTGTTGGTACTATGGATATGTGTGGCAGTGATGTTTTGTCATTGGTGTCAACACTAGCTATTATCGGAAGATAGATTTACATTGGCTGATATGGATGGTTACCGACAAATAGGTTACTGGTATAAGATCTAGTGTTATTGGTAGAAGAGATTATCTATTGGACACTTCTGGCATATTTGGATTAGTAAAGTATATTGGATTTCATGTGTTATATGCTCCATAAGAATGTTGGTATTGGCTTGATAATTGGATGTCATCATACACACTAGTAAACCCTTATCGACACTGGTTTAAGACTTTACAGATGAAGCTTTCATTGAGGAATCATGACAGGATTCACAATTGGTGTTGGTGCAGCTTCTTCGAGGAATTCAAGATGCTGAAGATGTTTGTTGATCATGCTTCAATTGCTTGAAGACATTGCTTCGGCATGGTGGACCTAGAATAGGCCTGGTACCTATCTAGGTTATGGATTGCTATCATGCTATTGTGTACTCTACACATTACCAGGATGTTTCGAGATGACTTATGGATTTGTTATTGTAATTTTGGTCTTAAGCTAACATGACATATCATTGTAATAAGGAATTATGTAATGATCTTATTGTAATATCTTTTAGGTGGCCGACCTAATTAGTTTAGGCCTTAGGGTTTGTATAAATAAGAGGTAGAAACTCTTTGTAAAGTATCATGGTTATGAAAAGGTCATGGTCAAGGAATGTAATGTGTGAATATTGTAATATCATTGAAGTAGAGGAGTTGGTCGATCATTGGTGATTGGATTGGATTCAAAAGAGGATTTAGTCCTCTGGCACTAAGCTTAACCGAGACTGTAATCAGGTATGATAGATTATATTTCTGTCAGTTCACTCTATTGGATTGTTGTCCATTTATCTCGAGAAGGTTGCAACTTCTCTGCAGTCAGTGAGACTCTTTTGTAATGAGTAGTATGCTCTAGGTAGTGTGCCTTCCTACAAGTGCAAGCCCCTCATTGTAACACATACTTTCTGCAGAGGTATCATTTGACTATGGGTAGGCTTCTGACCGTGGTTTTTCCCTTTCTAATTTTTCCACATACAAATCATCATGTCCTGTGGTATGATTGTTTTTCATTGATCATTTGGTTAATTGTTAAGTTGTATTGTTTACTAGTATCTATTTCTACTGGCATCTGTTTGTGCTTTACCGATACTTGATATGTTTAAGGTTGTATTGTGGATTAAAAGTTATAATTTGTTAACAAATGATTCACCCCCTCCCCCTCTCAATTGTTCACTGGTTATCCTAATAATTGGTATCAGAGATTTGGTCCTCTTTTGCAGAAGCTTAACTACTTGAGGTAGATCCTATGGCAGATAAAACTTTTAATCCACTAGTAGCTAACACTTCTAATCCACTGGCAACTATTTTTAGAAGAGAAATCCCTAAGCTTGATGGAACAAATAATGGGATATGGAAAATTTGAATGGAGACTCAACTTATATGTCTTGGCTAGGATATTTGGAAGATCACTGAAAAAGGATACACACCTTATGATCTAGCATCCAGCAATCCTGCTCTTGTAAACCTGGACAAGAATATTAAAAATGATTGCAGAGCTAGAGAATCCCTATTGTGTGCACTTACTGATGAACAGATCATGGGATTGACTGACAAATCATCAGCTAGGGTTATATGGACAAATTGCAAATTATGAATGAAGGTTATATTTCTATGTTTATGAAAAGAGTAAATGAGATTGTTATGGGAATTCAATGTTGTGGAGGATTTCTAAGTGAAGATGAAATAGTTTCCAAAGTCTTGAGAGCCCTTCCACTAGCTTACAAGATGAAGGCAACTACAGTTAATGAGTTAAGAACAATGGCAAACACTTCAGTCAATAGAGACATACTAGTTGGGAAATTATCTTCTTTTGAGCTTGAAGTTTGGATCTTCTAGAGTTGTAAAGTCTAAACCTACTTTTCATGCATCATCATCAACATCTACTAACAAAAGTGATTGGACAACCCTATTTGCAAAAGAATTGGAAGACATGAGGAAAGAAGATGAAGAACTTGAACAACTTGAAGCCTTATTTGCTAGAAGAGTACCTAAAGGTCCAACTAGAATTAAGTATGAAGGAAAAGAACCTTTTAAATGTTTTGCATGCAATAAGATTGGTCATTTTGCATTTAGATGTCCTTAAAGGAATGCAAGGTTTGAGGAAAGAGTTAAGAAAAATTTTAAGCCTAACCCAACTAGATATAGATCCAAGAAAAACAAACATTTCTACATAGCAGATGAGGAAGGAGTAACTGATGACACTAGAGATCAACTAGCACAAGATTCAGCTAGTGGATTTGGAAATGGAAAGGAATGGGTGTTCAATGCTTTGAAGGAAGATGAACCAGAACCAACTATGAAAAATGAAGAGAAGACCCTAGTAGCAAAAGTTGAAGATAAGGATGAATGGGCAATTGACAGTTGATGCTCACATCATATGACTAGAGATAAAAGGAAATTTTTGTCACTACAAGAATACAATGGTGGTCAAGTTAGATTTGGAGATGACAAGGCATGTATGATCAAAGGTAGAGGTATTATTTCTTTGGATGAAAAGAATAACATTGATAATGTCTATTATGTAGAAGATTTAAGGCATAATCTTTTGAGTGTTGATCAATTAGTTGATAAGGGTTTTCAACTTTAGTTTAAGGATAGAAAATGCAAAATCATTAACAAAATTGGTTTCGAGATTGCAACTGGTATTCAGATAGGAAGTAATATCTCACTTGAACATTGGTAATAAGACATGTTTGTTTGCTCATATTGATGAGAGTTGGATATGGCATAAGAGGTTGTGTCATGTTAATTTTGATTGTATTGTTAAGATCAGTTCAACTAAGGCAGTTAGAGATATACCTAAGATTATGAATCCTCGTAATCTAGTATGTAAGGAATGCCAATTGGGTAAGGAAGTCAGAAGTTCTTTTAAAAGCATACATGATGAATATAATGATGTACTTGATTTGATTCACACTGACTTATGTGGTCCAGCAAGGACTGGAAGCTTTCAAGGTGATAGGTATTTCATGATGATTATTGATGACTATTCTAGAATGATGTGGGTGACTTTTCTAAGGGAGAAGTCTGAAGCTTTTGAGAAATTCAAGATCTTTAAAGAAAAAGTTGAAACAAAAACTAGATTTAAAATCAAATGTCTAAGATCAGATCATGGCGGTGAGTTCACTTCTCATGAATTTAATAGTTATTGTGAGACAAATGGAATTAGAAGACAACTATTTGTACCTAGGACTCCTCGGCAAAATGGAGTAGTTGAAAGAAACAACATAACCATTTTGGATGTAGCTAGATCTATGATGATGGAAGCCAAATTTCCTCATATCTACTATAGAGAAGCAATGAGTACAATAGTCTACACATTCAATAGAGTTCACATTAAAGATGAAACCGGTAAGACCCCTTATGAACTATGGTTTGGACATACACCTACTATTAAGTATTTTAGAATTTTTGGAAGTAAATGCTATATCAAAAGAGATGATTCAATTGCAAAGTTTGATCTTAGATGTGATGAAGGGATATTTCTTGGTTTTAAATTCAGAGAAAAGCATATAGATGTAATAACAAAAGACTACTGAAAATTGTGGAAAGTGTTGATGTGAAAGTGGATGAACAATAAAAAAATTATTCTATATCAAATGATAGGGAACCGACAGTGGAAATGATCATAACAAAACCAACAATACATCAAATGGCACATGAAGCTGAAACAGTTACACCGACATAATCATAAAATTCAACTGTGACTGATGATCAGAGTAGTGAACCTGAAGTTCAAAAGACTCCAAGGTACGTAAGATTAAATCATTCTGAAGATCAAATTATTGGAGATAGGAACAAGGGAGTAATGACAAGAAGAAAAATGACAATGAAGAGGTATGTCTTGTTTCTCAAGTTGAACTGGCAACTGTTATTAAAGCTTGTAAGGATAAACATTGGTTAAAGGCTATGGAAGATGAATTAGATCAAATAGAGAAGAATGAAACTTGGTCTTTAGTCTCTCAGTCTAAAAACAAGAATGTTATTAGAACTAAATGGGTTTTTAGAAATAAACTGAATGAGGATGGTCAACTTATAAGGAACAAGGCTAGATTGGTTTGTAAAGGATATTCTCAAATGGAAGGAATTGATTATGGTGAGACATTTGCACCTGTAGCTAGAATTGAAGCTATTAGACTATTTCTTGCCTATGTAGCTTATAAGAACTATAAGGTTTATCAAATGGATGTCAAATGTGCATTTTTTAATGGTGAGCTTGAGGAAGAAGTTTACATTGAGCAACCTAATGGATTTTCACTGATAAATGACAAAGACATGGTTTGTAGATTGAAGAAAGCTTTATATGGTTTGAAGCAAGCTCCTAGAGCTTGGTATGCAAGGTTGGATAAATATATTTTGAAGCTTGGTTTTACTAAAGGTAGTGTTGATAGTAATCTATATTATAAGATCACTGATAATGATATTTTGATTATGGAAGTCTTTGTTGATGATATCATTTTTGGAGGAGAAGATAAACGATGCATGGAATTTGCTAACAACATGAAAAATGAATTTGAAATGTCCATGATTGGTGAGATGAAATTTTTCTTAGGTTTGCAGATTACTCAAACTGATAAAGGAATTTTTATCCATCAAACTAAGTATCTAAGGGAATTGTTGAAAAGGTTTGGTATGGAGAATTCCAAACCAATAAGTAATCCTATGGCTACAAGTGAGAAATTATCTATCAAGGATACTTCTTCATTGGTAAATCTGACAAGGTATAAAGCTATGATTGGTGGTCTATTATATCTAACTCAGACTAGACCTAATATTATGAATGCAATAAGTATTGTTTAAAGATATCAAAGTAATCCTAAATAAAATCATGAATGTGCAGTAAAGAGGTTATTCTGGTATTTGAAAGGAACACCAGAATGTGGTTTATGGTATTCAAGAAATGATGATTTCACTTTATGTGCATATACTGACTCAGATTGGGTAGGTGATACTAATGATAGGAAGACCTCTTCTGGTGGAGCTTTTGTTGGCATTTTTGATGATTGATGTTGTGATTGTCAATGATGGACACACACTTGATTTGAGATTGCTTTTTGTATGTATGAGTTAAAGCTCAACTGGTATGATGTATTATAGTCTTTTAGAATATCGATGTTTTGCAAAAAATGTTTACCGATCTAAAGTTGTATGAAGACTGCTAGCAGTTTGAGGATCTCAAGTGGTATGAAGTGGCACAACTCATATTTCCCAGTCTTCATTTTGTCAAACTAGCAGCCAGTATTTTGCTTAAACTGATATTTTGTATGAACCAGTAAAACTCTGTGATGAGTTACCAACCGACATTTTGTGATGAGTTACCATCCACTGATTATTTGGTGGTCCTTTTTGTGTCGTGTTACCAAATATGTCTAGATGCATTGAACCTAGGAAATTGTATTGTAATCCTATTGGACCAACATGAAATCAGATTCCTTTATAAGGACATCATGTCTAGGGTTTTAGGTTGTTGCTAGGGTTTAAGGTGATTGATGAGTTTTTGTGAGTGTGAACATAGAAGAGAAGTTCAGGTCTATGAGAAGAGGCAGAGTGTGAATGTGGTGAAGACTGAAGTAATGCTAGAATGCATTAGGAATGAGCTATCAAGGATCTAACCAAGTAATCTGTGCTATTTGCCAGATCACTCACTTGTTGATTACTCACATCCTCAACAAGTCTAAAGCCCTTAACCGGGTAGGCCCAAAAAACCTTTTGTAAATCCTCTAACAAGGTGGCTCACATCTGTGGATCTAAAATCATTTAGCAAGGTAGTCTTTAATTAGACTTATCTACTAATAGCGATTAACATTCCTAATAGGATCTGTTCTGGTAAAGAACATTGTATGACCTTAACCGGTCTGACCTTAACTGGTCTAGTTCCTATTCTATAGATAGTTACTTGTGAGTTTCATCTCACCGTGGTTTTTCCCATTTGGGTTTCCATGTCAAAATCTCTTATGTTACAGTGTTTGTGCTTCTGTGGGTGAATACATTATTTGCCATTTGGTTTGCATGTGTACTAACCAGTTTGTTTGCTAAACTATTTTACCGGTTTACTAGTAGTCTAGTAAAGTGTTTAAGTATAGTGAGTTTTGGCATACTAATTCACCCCCCCTCTTAGTATTCATCAATTAGTATCAGAGCCAACCTTTCTATAAGTCTAATCAGTTGGAAAGAGATATAGGGGAATACACTGTGAGGGAACTTACTCATCAACTCACTCAGTCTGAGCAAGCCTATGATGATCTTATGGTCAGATATAAGGCCTCTTAGGAAAAAAGGAGAGAACATGCTAAAAAACTGATGGAGCTATCTGAAAATAGTTCTTCTGATGAAGCAAACATGGAAGCCCTAATTCAAGAAGTAGAAAAGATGAATGAATCCAATTCCAACCTGAGAAAAGAGTTGGAAGGACCAACTATTCAAATGTGTTAAGAGCTTAAGAACCGGAGGAAAGTTGAAGATCTGGTAAAAGACAAAGATCATGAAATCTCCAATCTGAAGCAAGAGATCAGTGCCCTAACTGCTCAACTCCATGCAAGTAGAGTGGAAAAGGAAGACATTCAAGGAGAACTGAACATAGCCACCTTTGAGAATGCAA
The DNA here is from genome assembly GCF_030272615.1 of Cryptomeria japonica. Lineage (NCBI taxonomy): Eukaryota > Viridiplantae > Streptophyta > Pinopsida > Cupressales > Cupressaceae > Cryptomeria > Cryptomeria japonica. Next base: position 609,373,786 of record NC_081407.1, read on the forward strand.
ACTTGATGGAAACAAAACAAATGCTGCTATTTCCAAAAAACTCTCTGAGTCAAAGGAAATACTTGCTAAGTTCAACAAGAGTACCGTTAAGCTAGAGAAAAAGCTTGAATCGGCCAAACCTATCAAGAATACTGATGGACTTGGTTACTCTGGTCATGAGCAAGGTGAGACCTCTGGTGCAAATGTTGAAGCATTGAAGAAACAACCAAGTAAGCAAAAGTTTAGACCTGTTTGTTTTAACTATCTTAAAGAAGGACATATTGCCAATGTGTGTAGGAGAAAAGCCTATAATAACTTTCCTTAATTTTTAAACAATGTACCTAGATCCAATAACTTCAATGGTAATTGTTATGCATGCAACAAGCTTGGGCATAGAGCATCTAAATGTAGGTCTGTTATGAACAAAATTGGAAGATTTCCTCATAGGACTCAAGGAGTTGGTCCAAAACCTTTTGTGAACTGGAATCACAACCAGTTTAATACCTTTAATCATCAGTCAAGAAGCAATGGCTATCAAGCGACAACTAAATGGAGAGAAAATTGTTTGATCTGTCATTGTCATGGTCACACTATTGCAACATGCAGGAGGAAGAATAGTAACATGAATAATGGACCTTGGAGAGCACCTGGATAGGTCTACTATCATTGCAACAAACTAGGTCACATTGCCAGATTTTGCAAAACAAGAATGAACATATCAGATGACATACCAGTCACTCCAAAAGGAAAGATTGATATTGAAATTGTTCAAGTAGATATGAACAAAACCTGGAAAAAGAAACCAACGGTGTTGCAAGAAGAAAAGCTTAGGGGGAGGAAACAACGAAATAATTTGAACCCTTGGTTTACACTGGTAAAAGATCTTAACCAGTATGAGATACCTATCAATCGACAGAAGACCAGAAATGGTGAAAGGCAAATTAGGGTTTACACCCTAATATTAGAGCATTTATTATGGTAGGTGGAGAACCTATTTAAAAGAAATTTTCAAACCATTTCTCACTTATCATTTTTCACACGAAGAAGTTTTTCAAGTGTAGAGAAAAGGAAAGTGATTTACACTGTGAATCAAAGAATTTATCAAATTCCCAAAGAAGAATCTGAAGCAAACATCTATTGGAGGAGTGTAGAACGCAAAGCGGTATCTATGCAACTGAAGGAGTGTGAAGCGAAGTTCAAATTGTGAAGCCCTAAATATTAATCTGCGAAGTTATTTTTCATAATTCTTCATTTATCATGGCTTCCGCATCTCATGATAGCTCTAGTGCAACTATTGATTCTATGGACTTCATTCAACAAAAGTTGAAATACAATGCCCTGTCTCAAGTACCTGCTGGTGTAATAGTAGAAGAAGGCATTTCTGACTACATAGACTACAAAATTGAAGACGTAGGGTCTCTTGTGATCCATTCCCAACTGAGCCTGTTCTACGGAAAGGATAAGAAGATTAAACCAGAGTTCAGCATTCTGGAAAAGAAGAAACTTCAAAATGCAGTTTACTTTCTTGAAGAATTTTTGGATGATCACATTCGCATTATTCTAAGTAGGGTACACGGTGATAAGATGTACCTCGAGTGGATGCATGATATCACACTGGAAGCGATTCATGTCATCACTAGTTTCTATAACATAGGGGAATTTCTAGCCCTAAGGAAGGTTAGCAAGACTATAATGTCCAAGCTCACCAGTTCAGTGAGCGACTCATGTGGTATGACCATCAACTCAATCAAGGATGATCTGGTCAAGTATGTTTGCATGGTGATAGGTTACCAGATGTTCTTTGCTAGCAGAATTAATTTTGTCTTTGTTGCAGCAGTAAATGCTGCTTACAAGATGATAAAAAAAGATACATCTTTTGATCTATGCACTTGTATGAAAAGACAACTTATGTTGAATCTTAAGTTGATCAAATAGGGAAATGAACTAAGATTCAAGTTTAGACAACTACTAGTTGGGTTGTTCTTTTACTTCCAGGGCTACTTTCCAGGAGTAGGTGACATTTAGTGGTCTATTGACCAACCAGTGACAAAACAAATCAAGGAAAGCCTACAAGTAGTTGGAACTAGCTATCCGGAAGCACTAAACAAATACTTTGATGAGTTCAGATGCAAGATGAGCCAAAGGATAAGAATATCTAGTGATTTAGTCAAAAAGTATGAGGAAGACATCTGCTTCACCATCAAAGTGGATGAATGCATAATGGAGGCCGTTGAGCCTAGGCAGGAAGAAGTAGAGCCTATGGCCTATTAGGTAATGAATGATATGCTGGACGGGTATGCTTCTACCCTAATCGCCTCACCCCTTGATCCTAAGGCAAAGAGAACCAACACCTATTTGGAAAGGGTTACACCGGTTGTAGATCCCTTAGAAAAGAAAGGAATGGTAGTGCCTTTAGGATCGACACTAGTTACTGCAGCCAGTCCCAAAGTGACCAAGTGGTCAAGAACTAAGAAGAAACTGGAAGCTGCACCTGCAAAAGCCTTTGGGAGTAAGCAGAAGACAAAAATCAATACATAAAACTCAGAAGAAATTGTGTCAAAAGAACCACCTAAGAAGATCAGGCAAATAAAGAAAAAGACAAAGAATGAACCAACATCATTTGCACCGGTAAATATTGATATTTTTTCTTACAAACCTTTGACACATTGTTAAAGAACTATAAAGAATATTAGGAGAAAATTGTTGAATAATTTAATTGATTGTTTTGATGACTTCAATGATGATGAAAAGGAAGAAGTTGAATAGGAAATCATTAAGTATTTGTGTGTTAATGACCGGTCGCCTTTAGAAATTAGATCTAAGACACTAGATTCTTTGTATAATTATTTAGACAATAAATGGCACATTGCCATAGAAAAGGAATAGGAAATGAGGGAGGAAATATTTGCTCAACATTTTCCTGATGTATCAAATTAAAAATTTTCAAAGATATGAATAAATTCAAAGGCCTCTTCTTCATGAGACAAAGAAGACTCCTGTTACTGGAAGGAAAGGTTCATGTAGTGATCAAAGATACACATACTCATGCTCAAGAAGCTCTTAAGATGCATCAAGTGGCTGAAGCCAACAGAAAAGCTGAGCAAGAACCAGAAATTAGCAAATTAGATGAGGTGTATAATAGTGAAGAAGAACCAGTCATAGAACAAATGGACCCCATTGATGTTGACACCTTAGATGGTGAAAATGTTACTAAGGATACACCATCAAAAGGAACAGGACAAGAAAAGAAGGCAAAAGAAGAAAAGAATCAATAGGAAGCTAAAAAGAAGAAACAAGCAGATGAAGAGGATAAGAGAAAAGAAGGGGAAAAAAGGAAAGATGAAGTGGATAAGAGAAAAGAAGATGAAAAGAGGAAAGAGGAAGCAGATAAGGGAAAAGAGGAGAGAAAGAAGAAAGAGGAAGAGGATAAAAGAAAAGAAGAGGAGAAGAAGAGAAAAGAAGAGGAAAATAAGAAACAAGAGGAAGAGAGGAAGAAGAAGGAAGAGGAAAAGAAAGAAGAAGAGAAGTGGAAATAGGAAGAGAAGAAACATGAAGAGGAAAAGAGGAAGAAGGAAGAGGAGAAGAAGAAGGATGAAGAAGAGAAGAAGCAAAAAGATGAAGAGAAGAGATAAGAAGAAGAGAAAAGAAAGAAAGAAGAAGAGGAGCAGAGGAAGGCTCAAGAAGACTAGCAAAAAGCTAAGGACAAGGAAGCAATGGAAAAGAGCACACAAGTGGAGACTCCAATGGCAACTGGTAGTCAAGCTAAACTGGCTGGCATCACCAGTCCTATTGATCTCCAGTCTACAAATGAATCGGAGCTGCTACAAAGCATTAAGCTTGCTCAAGAGCGATTGGATTCTCTAAGGAGGAAAAAGGAGGAAGATGTTATCCAAATTGTGGTGGAAACACTTACCAGTTTGATACCCAGTACAAACCTTCCTAGTACCAATTCCTCACTTGCACAATTGAAGCTCCTATGCTCAGTTGTAGAAGACCAAGTACAAAGCCTGGAAGAGGTCGCAGAAGAAAATGCCAACAAGGAACATCAAAAGGCTCTGGACACTGCCTTGGTGAGAAAGTTAATAGAGCTCCGGTCTGATCTCCAAAAGGCCCAAAATGAAAATAGAGATGCAATGAATGAGGGAAATCTACTACTCAACAAGATTTATCAACCTCATTTATTTTGTGATGATGTGCTCACTCAGAAGGACAAACTGCAATCTGATATGCAGTCATTTATTAGCACCTTCAAGATGCCATATGATTGCTTTTCCACATATGGACAAACTATTCACCGACTTCAACTGTAGTCTGCAAAACTAGAGGTAGAGATAAGAAATCGAACATGAAATTTGTAGGAACTTCAACTGGTCCTACTGCCAAGACTACAAATTCTCCAGAAATGCTATCTAAATCTTGATGCCCTAATGGTCACTCAAGAGATGAGCGCGATAGATGCCATGGAAGAACAAGTCTCCTAGATGCAAATAGAGATGTTGTCAAGTACCTCCCTACTTGACTCATGGTCCTTATACATGAAGCAATTTTTGCAGGACTTTAAATTAGTTTTTGACAAGTTTTACTCTTTACTATCATAAACACTTATTATTTTAATACTAATGAAATAGAGGTTAGTCTGCAATAATTTTGTCATTGTTGGCAAAGGGGGAGAAGTATAAATTTTGAATGTTTTGATGTATACTTTCATATTATTTCTATTAAGGAGTAGTATACATTGTATTTTCTGCAAAAAGGGATAGTGTATATGCTTAGGGGGAGTGATTTTGATTATGGCATATTTTTGTTGTAAAACACTTAGATGTTAATTTTTTTCCTAAGTGTTGCCATCAATGCCAAAGGGGAAAATTGTTGGCATTTTTGATGATTGATGTTGTGATTGTCATTGATTGACACACACTTGATTTGAGATCACTTTTTGTATGTATGAGTTAAAGCTCAACTGGTATTTTTTCCAACCGGTATGATGTATTATAGTCTTTTAGATTATCGGTGTTTTGCAGAAAGTGTTTACCAATCTAAAGCGGTATGAAGACCCCAAGTAGTTTGAGGATCTCAAGCGGTATGAAGGAACAAAGTGGCACAAATCATATTTCCCAGTCTTCATTTTGTCAAACCAACAACTAGTATTTTACTTAAACTGGTATTTTGTATGAATCGGTAATACTTTGTGATGAGTCACCAACCGACATTTTGTGATGAGTTACCATCCACCAATTGTTTGGCGATGCTGACACTTTGGCGGTGCATTTTGTGTCGTGTTACCAAATATGTCTAGATGCTTTGAACCTAGGAAATTGTATTGTAATCCTATTGGACCGACATGAAATCAAATTCCTTTATTAGGACATCATGTCTAGGGTTTTAGGTTGTTGCAAGGGTTTAAGATGGTTGATGAGTTTTTGTAAGTGTGAATATAGAAGAGAAGTTCAGGTCTATAAGAGAAGGTAGAGTGTGAATGTGTTGAAGACTGAAGTAATGCTGGAATACATTAGGAATGATCTATCAAGGATCTAACCAAGCAATATGTGCTATTTGCTTGATCACTCACTTGTTGATTACTCACATCTTCGACAAGTCTAAAGCCCTTAACTGGGTAGGCCTAAAAAACCTTTTGTAAATCCTCTAAAAGGGTGGTTCACATCTGTAGATCTTAAATCCTTTAGCAAGGTAGTCTTTAATTGGACTTATCTCCTAATAGAGATTTAGATTCCTAATAGGATCTATTCTGGTAAAGAACATTGTATGACCTTAACTGGTCTGGTTCCTTTTCTGCAGATAGTTACTTGTGAGTTTCATCTCATCGTGGTTTTTCCCATTTGGGTTTCCACGTCAAAATCTCTTGTGTTATGGTGTTTGTGCTTTTGTGGATGAATGCATTATTTTCTATTTGGTTTGCATGTGTGCTAACTGGTTTGTTTGCTAAACTATTTTACCAGTTTACTGGTAGTCTAGTAAAGTGTTTAAGTACAGTGATTTTTGGCATACTAATTCACCCCCCCCTCTTAGTATTCATCAGCTTTCTTTCTTGGAAAGAAATTGGTTTCATGGATAAGCAAAAAATAGTCATGCATTTCTTTATCTACTGCTAAAGCTGAGTATGTTGCAGCAACAACTAAGTGCACTCAAGTTTTGTGGATGAAGCAAATGTTGAAGGATATCAGGCTGAATTATAGTGAGTTGGTATTTATCTATTGTGATAACTCTGCAACTATTGATAAGTCCAATAATCTGGTATTTCACTCTAAGACTAAGCATATTTCAATAAAGTATAGCTTTCTGAAGGACAAGGTAGAAGCAAACAAAGTCAAATTGGTTTATGTGAACACTAAAGAATAGATTGCAGACATATTCACTAAACCATTGTCTAAGGAATCATTTGAATACTTGAGAGATATGTTAGGGGTTTCTGCCCCTCCGGTAGAGAATTGATTGATTAAGTTTGTCATCAATCCGGTATGCATTATCAGAAACATTATCCATTCTAGAACTAATGAATGGTGCTACTACTTAGGGGCAGTAGTCAGCTTTAAGATTTAGAGGTTTATATCATTGCTTTTATATTTTTGTCAGGTTTCTGGAATTGATGTCAAAGGTGGAGAGATATTGATGTAAAAATAAAAGAAAGGTTGTATACATTGGGGAGAGCGATTTGTTCATAACCTTATAGAAATATCATTCAATGGGGGAGAGCTACTAATTGGTGGTTTTCATCCACAGGAGGAGACTTGGTTGGCATTTCTTGGTACTTAGATGTTTTTCACATCTAGTGTTGCCATCAATGCTAAAGGGGGAGATTGTTGGCACTATGGATATGTGTGGCATTGATGTTTTTTCATTTACGTCAACACTAGTTGTTACCAACAGATAGATTTACATTGGCTAATATGGATGATTACCAGCAAACAGGTTATCGGTATAAGATCTAGTGTTACCGACAGAAGAGATTATCTATTGGACACTTCTGACATGTTTGGATCAGTAAAGTATATTGGATTTCATGTGTTATAGGCTCCATAAGCATGTTGGTATTGGCTTGATAATTGGATGTCATCATAAACACTGGTAAACCCTTACCGGTACTAGTTTAAGGCTTTACCGACAGAGATTTCATTGAGGAATCATGACAGGATGCACAATTGGTGTGGGTGCATCTTCTTCAAGGATTTCAGGATGCTGAAGATGTTCATTGATCATGTTTCAATTGCTTGAAGACATTTCTTTGGTATGGTGGACCCAGAATAGGTCTTGTACCTATCTAGGTTATGGACCAGTATCATTCTAGCATGTACTCTACACATTACTAGGATGTTTCAAGATGATTTATAGATTTTTTATTGTTACTTTGGTCTTAAGCTGACATGGCATATCATTGTAATAAGGAATTATGTAATGCTCTTATTGTAATATCTTTTAGGTTGTCAACCTAATTGGTTTAGGCCTTGTATAAATAAGAGGTATAAACTCTTTGTAAAGTATCATGGTTATGAAAAGGTCATGGTCAAGGAATGTAATGTGTGAATATTGTAATATCATTCAGGCAGAGGAGTTGGTCGATCCTTGGTGATTGGATTGGATTCAAAAGAGGATTTAGTCCTTCAGAACTAGCCTTAACCGAGACTATAATCAGGCATGGTAAATTTTATTTCTAGCAGTTCACTTTATTGGATTGTTGTCCATTTATCTTGAGAAGGTTGTAGCCTCTGTGTAGTTAGTGAGACTCTTTTGCAATGAGCAGTATGCTCTAGGCAGTGTGCCTTCCTACAAGTACAAGCCTGTCATTGTAACACATACTTTCTACAAAAGTATCATCTGACTGTGGGTAGACTTCCCACCATGGTTTTTCCCTTTCTAGGTTTTCCACATACAAATAATGGTGTCATGTGGTATGATTGTTTTTCATTGATCATTTGGTTAATTGTTAAGTAGTATTGTTTATCGGTATCTATTTCTACCAACATCTGTTTGTGCTTTACCGATACTTGATCTATTTAAGGTTGTATTGTGGATTACAAGCTATAATCTGTTAACAAATGATTCACCCCCCCCCCTCTCAGTTGTTCATCGGTTATCCTAACAATGTGTACATTTGGAGAGCACACATGAAATTGGTAGGAAACCAGTTTCTTTTGGAAAATACAAGACAATCACATATGGAGTTAAAGATGGAAAAGATTTGAAGAGATGTGAGTTAGTGAAAAATGATATATGTGTAGCTGAATTTATGAAAATGTTTCAATAGAAACTAGTTTATGAGTACGTAATGCATACACATAGAGCTTGATGGTTAGATGAGAAATTCAAGTTATGTAAGGACACATTTCCTCTTGGCACCATTGTCTCTATTTTTTATTTTGCTGAAAATTATACACTACAACCTCAAAATGAAGTCCAATCTATGTATTATCATTCTACACAAGTTTCTATTTTTGTACACATAGCATTCATGCATGCAGATGATAGTACATAGGAGGATAGAAAGGTTGTAAGAGATTATCACTTCTACATAAGTGATGTTCATACTCATTCATCGAATTTTGTACAAGGATGCTTTAAAGTTTTCTATGATCTAATTTAAAGGAAAGAAACATACAATAGAACCAACACTTAATATGGTCAGATAATTGCACCACACAATTCAAGAATGCAAGGATGTTTTATTGGTTGACAAGGATGCAAATGAAAAGCAGTGTACAACATTTTTGGAATTTCATTGAGGCTACACATGGTAAGGGAGAGCATGATGGTGCAGGAGCATGTGTAAAAAGAGCCCTAGCTAGAGAAGAATTGAAGTACAAAGGTGGTACTGAGTGGATAGATGCAGAAACAATTGTGCGATGGTGTAACTCTACAATGGGTCCAGGTAATCTAGGTATGTTAATGGTTCATAGATATTTTTGGTTGATCACTTAATCTAACATTGAAAACTGTCTAGATTTTTGTACAGTTGCAGGATCAAGTGACATGCACTCATTTATGAGTTCAAATGCAAGTGCACTAGTAATTTATACAAGACAAATGGTATGTTTTTGCTCTTCATGCATGTATTATTTGAGGGAAGAATGTGAATCACAAGAATGGGTTGACAAATAGTCTTGTAGACCGTTGGTTCTGATGCAGGAGCATCCCCTGTCGATGAACAATCTTGCATCAACCAAAAATATTTCCTTTTAGTTTTTTTCTTGTTTAGTTCTTTTTGTAGTTTCGGTATTGTTACTGGTATGTACCAGTAGTTTCTTGTTATTCATGGAAAATCTTCTTTGTATTTTATTGGTGGTTTCATGTGGTTGATTCCAAATTTATAGTTCATTTGGGTTCTTCTCCAGTCACTTATCGCTTCCAGTTGGCTATTTTTGGGTTCCCAGGACAATTCTTGTGCTTACTAGTTGGTTTTCCTTCTTTACCAGTGTGATTCTTTGCATGTGGATCCATCTTGGGTCTTGTCCAATATTATTTGGTGTGTAGCCAACCTTTTTGCTGAACCACATCACTTGGTTGTTGTTTTCTAGAAAGATTTTTTAAAACTTAGGGCTGATCTAATTACATGTTTCATTTTCCTGCATTAGTGAATGTAATCTTTTGACGCTGACCTAGATATGTTCTAGTGGGTATAAATATGATGTTAAGTAATCATTTGTAGGGGTAGAGGAATTATAACTGAGAATAGGGATTGAGATTCACATGTTGTGATCCAGTTGATTCTTAGAGTCCTAGTTGGATTGTACCTAACTTGAAGTCTACTTGTAACCAGTTAACTACCAAATGATTGCCGAAAGTTATAAGGTTGTAATCTGATCTGTTTATGTGAATTTGTTATATTTTCTTACTACTTTTGTTGTGTCTCTCTTGCTACATAAGACCGTTGACTCTTTTGAGGGTTTTTACCAGTTATGGTTGCATCAGTTGGTATCAGAGCTGGTTATGGACCAACTGATGGAAGAATCATTTACAAACATTGAGGCATTCCTTGAGGTGGATAGATCACCAATTGGAGGCAGGTTGCATGTGTGTTCAATAGATCATCGAGGGGAGGCAATTGAAACTGGTAGTTAGATTGTAGAGTTGAGGTAGTTCGCTAGAGTGGAAGGAGATATACCACCGAGGAGAACAAAACCCTAGAGGGTAGAATAGATGATGGAAGACTTCAAGAATGAAGTGAGGAATGAAATCCAGAATGCTTCGGACGGTTTGTCAAGAAAACCTGATTCTGAGGATGAATATGAGGAAGTCGGTGAAGAGCTTGAGGAAGCTAAAGGACTGGAAGATGAGAGAGAGGAAATATTCCTAAGAGAAGTGGCACAAGCAAGTAAAATGCATAAATTTGAGGTTTCTACCTTTTTCGGAATACTGAACCCAGAGGATCTGATCAATTGGGTCAAAGAGTTAGAGGACTACTTTGAGTTTGAGGATGTCAAGGACCTACAGAGAGTCTGGTTGGCATAGGCCAAGTTGAAAGGGAATTTTGTCTTGTGGTGGAAAGAGTTGTAGAAAGATAGAGTGGAGAATGGTGAATTGAAGATCACCCAGTGGAGACAAATGGTTGCAAGGTTGAGGGCCAAGTTCATATCAGGAGACTATGAACTGGATTTGTTCAAGAAGTTTTGGAACCTAAAATAGAGAAACATTATTGTGAAGGAATATACTAAGGAATTCTATAAGGTGGTAATCAAATCTACACATACAAAGATTGACAGAGAAAAGGTGGCAAGGTGCATCAATGGGCTTGCTTTTAACATTCAAGATGAGATGAGTATGTTGAAGATTTCAACAGTTGAAGAAGCTTACTAGTATGATTTGAAGGCTAAGGAGAAGGTGAGAAGAAGACAACCAAATAAGGGAAAGGATAAATTCAAGATGAATGGTAGTATGAAGAGGTTGAAGAAAAGTAGGCAAAACCTAAGTGGAGTAAATAACTAGAGCAGAAGACACCAAGGAAAGGTAGAAGCAATACCGATAGAGAATCTCTTAGAAAATTTTTCAATTGTGGAGAAACTGGACATAGATCTTATGAATGTAAGCAAGCAATGGCAAGAAGTTGTGTGGCAAGTGAAGAACCAGATGCTACTAGATTTGATTGTGCACTAGAGCAAGGAGAATCCCTTATGTTTAGAAGAAAGGATACAAGATCTACTCAGAGGAAGAGTCTTTTCTGGATGGTATACAAATTAGGTGGTAAGTGTTGCAAGGTCATTGTAGATAGTGGAAGTACTAATAATTTACTATTTGAGGAGATGGTTGATAATATTGGGTTGAAGAGGCTTGAGCATCCTTGTCCTTATTAGATAATTTGGTTACAAGATGATCAAAAGATAGAGATAAAGGAGCAGTCTTGGGTGAGTTTCAATATTGGGCCTTTCAGAGATGAAGCTTTATGTGATATTGTGTCAATGAATGTTTGTCATGTCTCATTGGGAAAAGCTTGGCAGTATGATAGTGGAGCTATTTATGAATGTAGAATAAACCTCGTTACTATTTAATAGGATGGGCAAAAGCTCACATTGATTTCTCTGAAGGAGAAAGAGAAGGAGGTGAAGAATCTGAGTCTTGAGAAAAGTTGTAGGAAACTGATGGCAGAGGTTATACTGGAAGGTTTGAAAGAACCGATGGTAGTGGTTATACCAGAAGGTATTACAAAACTAGTTATAGAGATTATACTATAGGTTTTGAAGAAAGATTTGATAGAACTAGTTATAGAGATTATATTGGAGGGTGACATGAGTTGGCAAAAGGATCTGACAGATGAGTCTGATGGATAGATGGAACCAGATGATAGGGAGCTAATGGTAATAAACTAGATAAGGTCTTATGGTAGAATCTAATCAGAATTACACAAACAAAGGAAATGTGCATATCTGAAGAAAAGAAAGAAAAGCAAAGATAGTCATAAGTTGGAGAAGTTGATTGAAGCACCAAGAGAGATAGAGAAAAGATTGGTAGATAAAGAAGATGTTTGGATAAAAAATGAGCATTGGATCTTCATTCCAAATCCTTTTAGATGTTCATGAGTTGCCTCTCATGGAATATCTTTTTTTACATGGGTTGTATGATGTGGGAGCATCCCCGGTCAATGAGCAATATTGCATCAACCAAAAACATTTCCTTTCAATTTTGTTCTTGTTTAGTTCTTTGTGTAGTTTTAGTATTCTTACAAGTATGTACTGGTAGTTGCTTGTCCTTTGTGGCAGATCTTGTTTTCACTTTCCTAGTGGTTGATTCTAGATTTCTAGTACATTTGGGTTCTTCTTCGGTTAGTTATCGCTTCTAGTTGGTTGTTTCTGGGTTCCCGGGATAGTTCTTGTGCTTACCAATTGGTTTTCCTTCTTTATTGATGCTATTATTTGTGTGTGGATCATCTTGGGTCTTGTCCAATGTTCTTTGGAGTATGGCCAACCTTCCTGATGAACTGCATCACTTGGTTATTATTTTTTGGAAAAATTTCTTAAAACTTAGGGCTGACCTAATTACATGTTTCATTTTCCTACATTAGTGAATGTAATATTTTGAGGTTGACCTAGATATGTTTCACTGGGTATAATACGATGTTATGTAATCATTTGTAAGGGCAGATGAAGTATAATTGAGAATAGGAATTGAGATTCTCATGTTATGATCCGGTTGATTCTTAGAGTCCCAGTCGGATTGTATCTGACTTGAAGCCTGCATGTAACCAATTAACTACCAAATGTTCTTTGATGATAATATGAAGATTGTTGGATGATTTCTAGAAGTTCTAAGGCTATAATTTGATCTATTTATGTGAATTTGTTATGTTTTCTTACTACTTTTGTTGTGTCTCTCTTGCTGCATAAGTTGGTTTACTCTTTTGAGGGTTTTTATCGGTTTTGGCTACATCAGGTTCCCTTTGATACATATCAAATTCCTAGAGCACTGCAATTGGGCTGCATGGAGACATCAGTGGATTTTGACCATGTATCTAACTTAGTGGATTCAAGTGATTTTTTGAGTTAATTTTAATGCAAGTATTCTTTTTGGTTCATTTTGTTGTACATCACACTTTATATTTGGTATCGATTATCACTTTATAAAATGTAGGTCATGTGTATACAGTTGCTGTAGAAGAGAACAATGAAGAAGAAATGGTTACTATTTGTGTCTTTTTATTGAGCCTAAAATAAAATTGACAACCACAATCATTGATGGAGAGGGTATTGAGTACCTGATAGGGTCTATTGTCATGACAAGAACATGGCTTAGGAGATACCCTATCAAGAATTCTGATGTTTGGTTGTTCGAGGATTTTGAAACACACAAACATATTCTTCATTTCTCTAACCTTGTTGTTGCAACAAACATTCATTTGATGAAGTATCATGGTAGACCTCATAACAAGATTTTATGGAAAATTTGTGAATCTGACTACGAGGCAATACTTGACACAATACGGGTTAGAGCCAATGCTGAAGGCTCATTTGATTGATGAATTATTCTATATTGATTTTTTGTATATATAAATTCCCATGAGATGATTCATACATGTTTAGGGGCATAATTTTATATATTTTAAATGGCAATGAGCTGATATGTACTTATTTAGATGCCAAATTTTGTATATTAAAAAAGCGATGAGCTAAATCACACTTATTGTAATGCCCAATTTTGTATAAAATCCCATGAGATTATTTGTAAGACATTTTTTTGTATATTGAAATAGCCAAGAGCTGATTTGACCCTATTTAGAGGCAAATTTTTGAATAATATGTGATAATGTTTTGTGACTATGTTTTGAGTTTATGTGATGTGATAAGGTCAATCATCAGAATTCTTGATTCTTGTATAATCATGGATAATTATTTCAGTCATTATCAGATCATAGGAGTCATAGATTGAGTCTAGATACAATTTGAGCAAAAATTATCATTATTGTCAAAAAAGTTGTCAAATGTGTTATCAAGCAACTTGTACTTTGCACCGGTAGGGTATGACTCTCGACATTTCGGCCCTTTGGGATGCATGAGAGGATCATTACTAGTGTAAACCTACCCACCCAAAAGTGTTCATGGCATTGGTTTGTGCATAGGATGAACCGAATCAATTCTAGCCTATCTTGCGACTTTGCATTGCATGCAACTAACGATTTTTGTAGCAGTCAAAAAAATGCTACCAATTGAAAATGGCTTTGATTAGTCAAAAATTGAGATACATCAATGTAGAGGAGCCTCACATGGCCCACATAATCAAACAGATAGATCATATGTGTCTGTAGCATCCTAAAATTTTGACACTTGCAATTTCGACCGCATTTGGGTCTTCACGATGGCGACGCAACACTGAACCTAAATGGAGACCCCGAAACTTGTCCACGACATCAAAAACTGCATTTTTCCTGCACCCTGCCTGATCCCTCCTTGCACCCTGCTGTCCTAGGAGGTGGGCCCAGAGCACCTAGCGCCCTGGTCCTTCAGGACTAGGGTGCCCAGCGCCCTGGTCCCCCAGGACCATGGTGCCCAGCGCCCTGGTCCCTGACCCTATTTTGGGCCTAGTCTCCTATGGGGCTTCGGGTCTTTTTGTTTGCAAATTGGAAAATAACATTTCTTGGTCGGCCTAAGGTCAGGAAAATCAGTCTATCAACCCTAATTGACAAGTATATAAACTACATTTTCCTCTCCCATTTGGATGGATGAAAAGAGGAAGGACATATGTTTACAAGACGTGGAAACGATACTCAAACATTCAAGCATTCAAGCATTCAAGCATTCCTTCAAGCAATTGATCATTCTAAGTCTCCATTCAAGGCTAAGTGTTGCATTCAAGACAAGGATTCAACCATTAAAGAGGAGATCACATACTACTTACAACATACAACATACAACAACATCTATACCTTCGCATATAAGGATACAAACATCCTTACAACAAGGTACTAGTACTTGTTTTACATTACAAACATTTACATTTACAGCATTTCTCATTTCTTGGTTAATTCCAAAACCGGGGTTTGACCTAAGGGCAAACCCCTAATCCCTAACCCCCCAATCATCTTCACTTTTCCATGTGTAGGTTGCAGGTACGCGGTTGTAATTGAAGATCTGGAATCCTTGTGCAGAGACGAACAGATCCCCCTTCGTTTCGTGGACTTTTCGGAGGACTGTGTGCACGCTAGGCGCCATCTTCCAGTCAACTCTTGCTCAAATTTGTAGGACAGCACCATCTCAACATTTTACTACTAATTCTAGGTCTGCAGCTTCATCCTATATCCCTATCTAAGTTTATAAGTGAATCTTTCTCACTTTTCATGCATTCCTAGCTTAATCATTCTATCCACATTCTTTACAAAAGAGGGTAGCCTTGCTGTCTTAACCCTTGAAACTCATTTAGAATCCAATCTTGCATTGTGTGGGATTGGATCTTGTGGGTTTCAACCCCTCTTTTGAATGTAAAGTCTCCCCAAGTGATAACCGTCAATCCTAGTGACCTCCCTTCTCTCTCTTTGGAGTTGGAAGAGGGGAGAGCAACTAGGGTTCGATTTTTCGCTTTACATTTTGGTGAACCTGACGTGAACATCCTTTCTAATTATTCATGGCTAGATTTGAAAATTGGATTCCTTGATTACATTTCCATGTTTGATCTTTTGCAAAATTTTAGAGGTTAATTGCATAAAAACCTTAAATTTTCTTTTTTGAACTTGTGAAATGTTTAATTGTTAATGCTTGTTTCAGATCTGCCCTTCTATTACAAGTTATCAATTCATATTTGTGCTTTAATTTTGAAAATTAAGTGGTTAAGTGTCAAAACCCTAATTTTTGAAACCCTCTTGATTCAACCTTTGTCCGACAATTTCACTAATCAAAATATCTCCAAATCAGCTGTAACTTTGGATTCCGCAACCAAATCATAATATCTTTCATCCTTGAAAAATTTGGAAAAAAGTTGCAAGGACCGTGTGCACCCTGAGCGCCATCGTCCCTAACATTTTTTCCGAAATTTCAAGAGCTAGATCTTACTGTATTTTTCTGCTAAAATCCAGAATTTTGGCTGATTTTATCAATTATAACACTTTCAAAATTAAAGTCAAAGTTGGTCTAATGATTGCTTGGATTAAGGCTCCTAATCATTCAAAAATCGTTGAAATTGAAATTTTGTGTCGAAATTGTGTTCTTACTGTCCTAAATCTGAAAAGTGTGCTTGCATTCATTCGAAATTTCAGTGCTTCATTCAAATTCTTGCAATTTGTGACTTTTGAAATTAAGTGCTTGATTACAACAACTTTGATTTCTGCTTTCAAAATTGAATTTTGCGTGAAATTGAGTCAACTTTTAAATTTCAAAACTTGCATTACTTTGGGTAGTCCCTCTAAAATCATAAAATTCAAATTTTTAGTTTCCCTCTCTTTTTCAAAATTCAAATTTTGCATTTTTCGACAATCTGGGTAGGATTCAATTTTGAGATTACAACTTTAATTTGGCCTATCTACAGATCGTAAAATCACTCAATTTTTTTAGATTAGCTTTAAAATCATCATAACTTTCATCTCTAAAAATTTCAAAAAAAGTTGCGAGGACCGTATGCACTCCGATCGCCACGGTCCCTGACATTTTTTCCGAAATTTCAGGAGATTGTTATGATTGCATTTAACAGCCTAAATCTAGGAGATTGGCTGATTTTACTAAAATTTGCTACCTCTAAATTCAAAATTTTCTCTCTCTCTCTAGTGCATGAGTTTTACAACAATAAGTCATACTTACACTATTCCCGTTAGACGAAGTTGTAGAATTAAGTCTTTCCAAGGTTTAATTACTGAGGAGATGGAACCTAATTTGAATAGCCTTTTTAACGAGGACATGGGTAATTCCTCTAATCCTCCTAATGATGAAGAAGCTCTCCATGAGGTTTCTGTAGAACAACTTTCAAAATTGGATAACCAATTTGACGATTTTCAACAATGGATGTCTCAAGAATACCCCGATAGTCAAGCTCTTCCTTTAATTGAAGGTCTAAAACATATGCTTCAAAGTGATAAGAATGGAATTGATATTTTGCATGGTATTGCACACATTGTGGATTTGAATGTGATGCCTATGAAGAGTTGTGCTGAAAATTTAGGTTATACACAACCTCCCACTCAAGTCAATCATTCTATTCCTCTGACAACTTCTATTGCTAACATACCTACCTTTACATCAAACATAATGACTACTTCTATACAAGACATTCCCCCTATGATCACTAGTCATGGGGGCAATCCTTCCTCTTCAATCAACCCTCTTCCTTCATTCAATCCGACTTCTTCATTCACTCCTTCAATGAGTGTCCCTATTTCATCTCTACAAATGAACATGATGCAAGGGGGCAATTCATTTAACTATTCCATTCCTCCTTGTAGTGTGCCTCCTTTCCAATCATCTCCTATGACTAACTATCATAGTGTCCCGCCACCTTACTCTCTACCTTCTTTCAATAACATAACACCTCCATCTCAATCTAACACATCTAATATGAATTCTTCGACTGAAGCGACCATTAACAATCTTGCACAAACTGTCTCTTCTTTACAGCAACAAATTGCCTCTATGAATCAATCTAAGTTTAGTGTGCCCACATTTGATGTTGCGAGCCCACTTTCTCTTGACATTGTTCGAGCTATCCCTCCTAAACATGTTGAAATCCCACATTTGGAGCTTTATAATGGTAAAGGTGATCCTCTAACACATGTTAAGTCTTTTCAAACAATATGTATTGATTTTGCTTATGACCAAAGGTTGCTTGCAAAACTGTTTACTAGAACATTAAGAGATAAAGCCCTACAATGGTATTGCTCATTGCCTTCTTATTCTATTACTTCTTTCGAACAACTTGCAAATGCTTTCATTCAACAATTTCAAAACAATATAAGTCCTAAAGTTACTTTGATTGATTTAATGCATTGTAAACAAGGTGTTAAAGAAAAAGTGACTGATTTCATTGGTAGATATAAGCATTTGTATGCTCAAATTTCTTTTCCAGTGCCTGACAATGATATTCAAAGAATCTTTATTTCTAATTTACAAAAAGACATTCGAGACAAACTTCTATATCTGAGTTTACTTCTTTCCAACAGTTGTGTGCAACTCTTCACAATTATCAATTGACTGTGAGTCAAATGGAACAATCACATCCTATGGCTCCAAGTGATAAGGGTGATAGCAGTCAACAACCATTTGGGAAGTTTAAACCGAAAAGAGATTCCATTAAATTCAATGAAAACATCATCAACAACAATGTGAATGCAGCATCAGGTGTGCCTCCTATTTCTAAGTTTTTCAAGAAAGAAAGAAAGTTTACTCCTTTGAATGAATCATTGCATAGTATTATGAATAAGTTATTGGAACAAAATGTGCTTACTCTCCCTCCTATAAGGCAAATCGATCCTACAAAGATTAATTCACCCTATTTTGATAACAAATCTTTTTGTCAATTTCATCATCAACCTGGGCATGATACTGAAAAATGTTTTGCTTTAAAGGGTAAAATTCAAGATTTGATTGATAATAATACTATCTTTATTTCTGGAGTGAATGATAAAGGCAACACATCTGTAGCTCCTCCTAACCAAAATCTTTAGATTTTTACTGATCCATTACCTTCTCATACCTCTAATGCGATTAAGACTAATGATTCCTCTTTCTCATCTGATGGTCTTGTGTCTATGACTCTGAATGTGATTAACTTTGTAGAGCAGCAAGAAAATTCTAAAGAACCTTCCATCACATTTGATTCTAGTGAAACTATCAGGGCACTTGATGGTCCTTTATACATAGTTGCAAAAGTCAAGAATACACCTTGCCATGGAGTGCTTATTGATCCTTCGTAAATGGTTAATGTTATTACTGAATAATTTCTTTTTACTTTGCAATTGAATCAAGTGATCTATGACAAAACAAATGTGGTTGTGAAATTATTTGATGCATTTTCTTCTCCTACAATTGGTTCTATTATATTACCTATTGAAGTCCATAACAAATCCCTTGATGTGAACTTTTCTATTATTCCTTCATCCGAACAATTTCGTGTGAAGCTTGGCTATCCTTGGCTATCTTCCATGAAAGCTATTGCTTCTCCTATACATAAGTGTTTGAAATTTCCCCATAATGGTGAAGTTGTTACTATCAATCATAGTCTCTTTAAACCAGCTGAAAGAACTTCTAGCATTCCTATTGATTATTTTTGGCCTAAACAATTCCAATCTCTTCCTCCGCGAAGTGATCATCTTTTCAAATCTTATCAAAAGTGGAAAACAGATATGATCCTATCTCTAAGTGAACCTAGAACACCCAAACTCAACATTCTTATCATTCTTGAGAAGGAAGTTCTTCCTTTGAAAGATAAAACTAATGTCTTTCCTCAAGAAGATTCCCAACCCATTCCTATGGATGTGACTATGTCTATGTCTAATAAACTTTCTAAAAGTAGACCTATACCTCCTCGTCATGATGGACTTGGTCTTCTTCCTAAACCAAAAATTCCTCCTTTATATGGAGCAGTTCCTCCTCCTTCTTTTTATAGAGAGAAGAGACCTTCTTCTTCTCCTATTATCCAGCCTAAGAGATCACAACCTAAACACCCAAGTGATAAGGATGAGAACATTCCTCCTCCTCAATCTTCTCAACTTCCTACTAAGACTAGATGAAATCATTCTACATGTGAACGCTGACAAAAGCATCGTCTTAGAGCTCAAGCAGCTACCTCTCAAACTTTGCAATCTCCAAAAACACCTTCAACAAGCATTATTCCATTTTCTCCAAAATCTCCAAAACATAAGATGCATGATGGTCTTGATCTTGTGCGAGTTAAAGATCCTATTTTTATAAATCTTGATGATGATATAGATGAAAATGTTACTTCTCTTGCTTCTGATAGTGAATATGAACTTGTTGATGTTGATAACCATCTATCTAATGAATTTTCTAAAGCACTTATCCTAGCTCCTAGACAAGAACAACGTGGCTTGGAACATGAACATAGCCCTTGTTTGGATCTTGTGATAGCTCCATCTACTGTGTTGGATGTTCCTCCTCTAGCGTGTTCCCTTCCTTCCTGAAACATTGATCAGTAAGATCGGGGGGTAGATGACATGCTAGACTAGTTTCATTAGCATAGCAGATTCTCTCCTCCTCTCTTTTGTTACTTCTTCTATGTGTTATTCTCATTCTTCTATTTGTTGTCCTTAGTGTTGTCTACTTGAGGACGATGCAAAGCATTGAGATCTCTTTTGGTCTCTCTCATGTTGACTCAAAAGACACATGTGTTCCCTTCTTCTAGGTGACCTTCCTTGATTGGGGAATGAAGAACAATTATGCATACATACATATGATATACATGAATTATCATACAACATACTAACCCCGAGGAAAGTGAAGTCACCTCGTGATTCATGTTTTGTATCTATTATCCTTGGGTTTATCTCACACTTGGGGGCTAAATCGTTGTGATAACGTGCTCCTTTCCTTTCTCATTTCTTATATGTATCACTACCTTAAAGCAATCACCCCCATTGAGGCGTGTGCGATCGCTTTAATGTAGGAGGGCATACACCCTGTCTATCCCTTTAGGATACTTGAAAATTTCTTGGCGAACTTAGCTTTGCCTTGAAAATTTTTGGTATTTTTCTTGCATGACTCATAGTGAGGGAACCTTACTACTAACAGTCATGGTTCTCCCTTGTGATCTTCCCTTTTACTTTGTCAATCGAAGTCGTAAGATCCTTAGTCCATTGGGGGCTTGGTGTGTCTTGCCTCCTTGACGTGGTGAAAGTCTTTCAATGTTGTTTCCTTGTACTTTACCGGAAGTATGAGCGTATGCCTATACTCTCGCTAAAGTGGGGGCTAAATGTAGCATCCTAAAATTCTAACACTTGCAATTTTGACTGCATTTGGGTCTTCACGATGGTGACGCAACATTGAACCTGAATGGAGACCCCGAAATTTGTCCACAACATCAAAAACTGCATTTTTCCTACACCCTGCCTGATCCCTCCTTGCACCCTACTATCCCGGGAGGTGGGACCAGAACGCCCAGCACCCTGGTCCTTCAGGACTAGGGTGCCTAGTGCCCTGGTCCCTAGCCCTATTTTGGGCCCAGTCTCCTATGGGGCTTCGGGTCTTTTTGTTTGCAAATTGGAAAATAACATTTCCTGGTCGGCCTAAGGTCGGGAAAATTAGTCTATCAACCCTAATTGACAAGTATATAAACTACATTTTCCTCTCCCATTTGGATGGATGAAAAGGGGAAGGACATATGTTTACAAGACGTGGAAATGATACTCAAACATTCAAGCATTCAAGCATTCCTTCAAGCAATTGATCATTCTAAGTCTCCATTCAAGGCTAAGTGTTGCATTCAAGACAAGGATTCAACCATTGAAGAGGAGATCACATACTACTTACAACATACAACATACAACAACATCTATACATTCGCATATAAGGATACAAACATCCTTACAACAAGGTACTAGTACTTGTTTTACATTACAAACATTTACATTTACAGCATTTCTCATTTCTTGGTTAATTCCAAAACTGGGGTTTGACCTAAGGGCAAACCCCTAATCCCTAACCCCCCAATCATCTTCGCTTTTCTGTGTGTAGGTTGCAGGTATGCGGTTTTAATTGAAGATCTGGAATCCTTGTGCAGAGACGAACAGATCCCCCTTCGTTTCGCGGATTTTTCGGAGGACCGTGTGCACGCCGGGTGCCATCGTCCCATCAACTGTTGCTCAAATTTGTAGGACAGTGTTGTCTCAACATTTTACTATGAATTCCAGGTCCGCAGCTTCATCCTATATCCCTATCTCAGTTTATAAGTGAATCTTTCTCACCTTTCATGCATTCCTAGCTTAATCATTATATCCACATTCTTTACAAAAGAGGGTAGCCTTGCTGTCTTAACCCTTGAAACTCATTTAGAATCCAATCTTGCATTGTGTGGGATTGGATCTTGTGGGTTTCAACCCCTCTTCTGAATGTAAAGTCTCCCCAAGTGAAAACCGTCAATCCTAGTGACCTCCCTTCTCTCTCTTTGGAGTTGGAAGAGGGGAGAGCAACTAGGGTTCGATTTTCTTGCTGCTCTACAAAGTTAATCACATTCGGAGTCATAGACACAAGACCATCAGATGAGAGAGAGGAATCATTAGCCTTAATCGCATTAGAGGTATGAGAAGGTAATGGATCAGTAAAAATCTATAGATTTTGGTTAGGAGGAGCTACAGATGTGTTGCCTTTATCATTCACTCCAGAAACAGAGATAGTATTATTATCAATCAAATCTTGAATTTTACCCTTTAAAGAAAAGCATTTTTCAGTATCATGCCCAACCTGACGATGAAATTGACAAAAAGCTTTGTTATCAAAATAAGGTGAAGTAATTTTTGCAGGATCAATTTGTCTTACAGGAGGAAGAGTAAGCACATTTTGTTCCAATAACTTATTCATAATACTATGCAATGATTCATTCAAAGGAGTATACTTTCTTTCTTTCTTGAAAAACTTAGAAATAGTAGGCACACCTGATGCTGCATTCACATTGTTGTTGATGATGTTTTCATTGAATTTGATGGAATCTCTGTTCGGTTTAAACTTTCCAAATGGTTGTTGACTGCTATCACCCTTATCACTCGGAGCCATAGGATGTGATTGTTCCATTTGACTCACTGTTAGTTGATAATTGTGAAGAGTTGCACACAACTGTTGGAAAGAAGTAAACTCAGAAAACAGAAATTTGTCTCGAATATCTTTTTGTAAATTAGAAATAAAGATTCTTTGAATATCATTGTCAGGCACTGGAAAAGAAATTTGAGCATACAAATGCTTATATCTACCAATGAAATCAGTCACTTTTTCTTTAACACCTTGTTTACAATGCATTAAATCAATCAAAGTAACTTTAGGACTTATATTGTTTTGAAATTGTTGAATGAAAGCATTTGCAAGTTGTTCGAAAGAAGTAATAGAATAAGAAGGCAACGAGCAATACCATTGTAGGGCTTTGTCTCTTAATGTTCTAGTAAATAGTTTTACAAGCAACCTTTGGTCATAAGCAAAATCAGTACAAATTGTTTGAAAAGTCTTAACATGTGTTAGAGGATCACCTTTACCATTATAAAGTTCCAAATGCGGGATTTCAACATGTTTAGGAGGGATAGCTCGAACAATGTCAAGAGAAAGTGGGCTTGCAACATCAAATGTGGGCACACTAAACTTAGATTGATTCATAGAGGCAATTTGTTGCTGTAAAGAAGAGACAGTTTGTGCAAGATTGTTAATGGTCGCTTCAGTCGAAGAATTCATATTAGATGTCTTAGATTGAGATGGAGGTATTATGTTATTGAAAGAAGGTAAAGAGTACGGTGGTGGGACTCTATGATAGTCAATCATAGGGGATGATTGGGCAAGAGGAACACTACAAGGAGGAATAGAATGGTTAAACGAATTGCCCCCTTGTGTCATGTTCATTTGTGAAGATGTAATAGGAACACTCATTGAAGGAATGTATGAAGAAGTCAGATTGAATGAAGGAATAGGGTTAATTGAAGAGGAAGGATTGCCCCCATGACTAGTGATCACAAGGGGAATGTCTTGTATAGAAGTAGCTATTATGTTTGATGTAAAGGTAGGTATGCTAGCAATAGAAGTTGTCAGAGGAATAGAATGATTGACTTGTGTAGGAGGTTGTGTATAACCTAAAGTTTCAGCACAACTCTTCATAGGCATCACGTTTGAATTCACAATGTGTGAAATACCACGCAAAATATCAATTCCATTCTTATCGCTTTGAAGCATACGTTTTAGACCCTCAATTAAAGGAAGAGCTTGACTATCGGGATACTCATGAGACATCCATTGGTGAAAATCATCAAATTGGTTATCCAATTTTGAAAGTTGTTCTACAGAAACCTCATGGAGAGCTTCTTCATCATTAGGAGGATTAGAGGAATTACCCATATCCTCGTTAAAAAGGCTATTCAAATTAGGTTCCATCTCCTCGGTAGTTAAACCTCGGAAAGACTTAATTCTATGGCTTTGTCTAATGGGAATAGTGGAAGTAGGGCTTATTGTTGTAAAACTCATGCACTAGAAAGAGAGAGAAGATTTTGAATTTAGAGGTAGCAATTTTCAGTAAAATCAGCCAATCTTCTAGATTTAAGCTATTAAATGCAATCACGATAGTCTCCCAAAATTTCGAAAAAAATGTCTAGGACCGTGGCGCTCGGAGTGCAACACGGTCCTTGCAACTTTTTTCGAAATTTGTAGGGATGAAAGGTATGATGATTTTAAAGCTAATCTAAAAAAAATTGAGTGATTTTACGATCTCTAGATAGGCCAAATTAAAGTTGCAAATTCGAAATTGAACCCTATCAAGATTGTCGAAAAAATGCAAAGTTTGAATTTTGAAAAAGAGAGGGAAACTGAAATTTTGAATTTTATGATTTTAGAGGGAATGCCAAAAGCAATGCAAGTTTTGAAATTCAAAAATTGACTCAATTTCATGCAAAATTCAATTTTGAAAGTGGAAATCAAAGTTGTTGTAATTAAGCACATAATTTCAAAAGTCACAAATTGCAAGAATTTGAATAAAGCACTGGAATTTCGAATGAATGCAAACACTCTTTTCAGATTTAGGACAGAAAGAACACAATTTTGATACAAAATTTCAATTTCAATGATTTTTGAATGATTAGAAGCCTTAATCCAAGCAATCACAAGACCAACTTTGACTGTAATTTTGAAAGTGTTATAATTGATAAAATCGGCCAAAATTCTGGATTTTAGCAGGAAAATACAGTAAGATCTTGCTCCCGAAATTTCGGAAAAAATGTCGGGGACGATGGCGCTCGGAGTGCACACGGTCCTCACAACTTTTTTCCAAATTTTCAGGGATGAAAGATATTGTGATTTTATTGTGGAATCCAAAGTTACAGCTGATTTGGAGATGTTTTGATCGGTCAAATTGTCGGACAAAGGTTGAATCAAGAGGATTTCAAAAATTAGGGTTTTGACACTTAACCACTTAATTTTCAAAATTAAAGCACAGACATGAATTGATAATTTGTAATAGAAGGGCAGATCTGAAACAAACATTAACAATTAAGCATTTCACAAGTTCAATTACTAAAAAGAAATTTTAGGGTTTTTATGCAATCAACCTCTAAACTTTGCAAAAGATCAAACATGGAAATGTAATCAATGAATCAATTTTCAGATCTAATAATGAATAATCAAAAAGGATGTTCATGTCGGGTTCACCAAAATGTAAAGCGGAAAATCGCAATCGAACCCTAGTTGCTCTCCCCTCTTCCAACTCCGAGGAGAGAGAAGGGAGATCGCTAGGGTTGATGGTTTTCACTTAAGGGAGAGACTTTACATTCAAAAGAGGGGTTGAAACCCACAAGATCCAATCCTACACAATGCAAGATTGGATGCTAAATGCGTTTCAAGGGTTAAGAAAGCAAGGCTACCCTCTTTTGTAAAGAATGTTGATAGAAGAATTAAGCTAGGAATGCATAGAAAGTGACAAAGATTCACTTTATAAACTGAGATAGAGATATAGGATGAAGCTGCGGACCTGGAATTAGTAGTAAAATGTTGATACGGCGCTGTCCTGCAAATTTGAGCAAAAGTTGTCGGGACGATGGCGCCTAGCGCCACGGTCCTTTGAAAAATCCGCGAAACGAAGGGGGATCTGTTCGTCTCTGCACAAGGATTCCAGATCTTCAATTTCAGCCACGTACCTGCAACCTACACACAGAAAAGTGAAGACGATTGGGGGGTTAGGGATTAGGGGTTTGCCTTTAGGTCAAACCCTGGTTTTGGAATTAACCAAGAAATGAGAAATGCTGTAAATGTAAATGACTGTAATGTAAAACAAGTACTAATACCTTGTTCTAAGGATGTTTGTATCCTTATGTGCGAAGGTATAGATGTTGTATGTTGTATGTTGTAGTATGTAGTATGTTGTATGTAGCATGTAGTAAGTGATCTCCTCTTTAGTGGTTGAATCCTTGACTTGAATGCAACACTTAGCCTTGAATGGAGACTTAGTAGGAATGCTTGAATGCTTGAATGCTTGAGTGCTTGAATGTCGTTTCCACATATGTTCATCCTCTCTCTAAAATGAGAGAGAAAATGTAGTTTATATACTTTCCAATTAGGGTTAAAAGACTGATTTTCCCGACCTTAGGCCGACCAGGAAAGTTTATTTTCCAATTTGCAAACAAAAAGACCCGAAGTCCCCTTAGGAGACCGGGCCCAAAATAGGCCCAGGGACCAGGGCACTGGGCGCCATGGTCCTGGGGGACCAGGGCACTGAGCACCCTGGTCCTAAAGGACCAGGGTGCTGGGCACTCTGGTCCTACCTCCCGGGACAGCAGGGTGCAAGGAGGTTCAGGCCAGGGTGCTTGAAAAATGCAGTTTTTAGTGTCGTGAGCAAGTTTCAGGGTCTCCATTCAAGTTGTGTGTTGCGTTGCCATCGTGAAGACCAAAATGCAGTCAAAATTGCAAGTGTCACAATTTTAGGATGCTACAAAACCTACCCACCTATATGTGCTCATTATGTTGGTTTGTTCACAGGACAAACCGAATTAAGTCTAGCCTATCTTGCAACTTTGCATTATATGCAACTGACAGTTTTTGCAACAGGCAAAAAGATGCTACCAATTGAAAATGGCTTAGGGTCATTATAAACCAAGATAGGCCATTGTAGAGGAGCCTCACTCAACCCCATAGGTTCAAACAGATTGATCATATGTGTCTTGTATTGGAAGAAACAGTCTATGAAAGTTTGACTTTTTTTTGGACTCAAGCCACTTGAGAGATCATGCTGGTAGGGTTTGACTCTCGATGTTCCGACACTTTGGGATGCATAAAGGAGCATGCTAAGAATAAAATTTCCCACTTGGATGTGCTCATGATGTCAGTTTCTGCACAAGATGAACCAAATCAATTCTCGCCTATCTTGCAACTTTGCATTGCATGCAACTGACGGTTTTTGTAGGAGGCAAAAAAAATGCTACCAATTGAAAATGGCTTAGATTCATCATAAACTGAGATAGCCCATTGTATAGGAGCCTCACACAACCCCACAGATTCAAACAAATTGATCGTATGTATCTTGGATTGGAAGAAATAGTCCATCAAAGTTTGATAATTTTTTGGACTCAAGGCACTTAAGAGATCGCACCAGTAGGGTATGACTCTTGATGTTTTAGTACTTTGAGATGCACAAGAGGAGCATGCCTAGCATAAAACTTCCCACACAGATGCACTCGTGATGTCAGTTTGTGCACATGACAAACTGAATCAATTTGTAGCCTATCTTGAAACTTTGCATTGCATGTAACTAACGGTTTTGCAGCAGGCAAAAAAATGCTACCAATTGAAAATGGCTTTGAGTCATCAGAAACTAAGATAGACCATTTTACAAGAGCCTCAAATGATCCCACAGGTTCAAATGGATTGATTATATGTGTCTTGGTTTGGAAGAAATAATCTGTCAAAGTTTGATTATTTTTTGGACTGAGGGCACTTGAGAGATCGCATCGGTAGGGTATGACTCTCGACATTTCGATGCTTTGGGATTCATGAGAGGAGCATTCATAAAATACACCTTCCCACTCTAACATTCTCGTGACATTGGTTTGTTCATAGGACAAACCGAATCAATTCTAGCCTATCTTACAACTTTGCATTGCATGCAACTAACGGTTTTTGTAGCAGGAAAAAAAATGCTACCATTTGAAAATAGCTTTGAGTCATCAAAAAATGAGATAGGCCATTGTAGAAGAGCCCCACATGACCCCATAGGTTCAAACAAATTAGTCATATGTATCATGGATTAGAAGAAATGGTTCGTCAAAGTTTGATAATTTTTCAGACTCGGGGAACTTGAGAGTTCGCACCGGTAGGGTATGACTTGATGTTCCAACACTTTGGGATGCATGAAAGGAGAACTTTAACCATAAACCTACCCACCCAGATGTTCTCTTGATGTTGGTTTATGCATAGGATGAACTGAATCATTTCTAGCCTATCTTGCAAATAACGATTTTTGCAGTAGGGAAAAAATGCTACAAAATTGAAAATGGCTTTGATTCATAAAAAAATGAGATAGGCCATTTTAGAGGAGCCATACATGACCTAATAGGTTAAAATGAATCAATCATATGTGTCCTGGATTGGAAGAAATAGTCCATCAAAGTTTGATAAATTTTTGGACTCAGGGCACTTGAGAGATCATGCTGGTAGGGTATGACTCTCAACATTCTGGTGCTTTGGGATGCATGAGAGGAAATTCCTAGCATAAAACTACCCACCCAAACACACTCATGACATCATCTTGTGCACAGTACGAATCAAATGAATTCTACCCTATCTTGTAACTTTGCATTGCATGCAACTGATGGTTTTTGTAGCAGGTGAAAAATGCTACCAATTGAAAATGACTCTGATTCATCAGAAACTGAGATAGACCATTGAAGAGGAGCCTCACATGACCCTACAGGTTCAAACAGATTGATCATATGTATCCTGGATTGAAAGAAATAGTTTGTCAAAGTTTGACAATTTTTTGGACTCAAGGCACTTAAGAGATCGCGCTAGTAGGGTATAACTCTCAACGTTCCGATGTTTTGGTATGCATGAGAGGAGCATGCCTAGTGTAAAACTTCCCACCTATATGTTCTCATGACATTGGTTTGTGCACAGGACAAACCAAATCAATTTTACCCTATCTTGCAACTTTGCATTGCATGTAACTGATAGTTTTTGCAGTAGGCAAAAAAATGCTACCAATTGAAAATGGCTTCGAGTCATCAAAAACCGAGATAGGCTATTCTAGAGGAGCCTCATGCAACCCCACACATTCAAACAAATTGATCATATGTGTCCTGGATTGGAAGAAATAGTCCATAAAAGTTTAACATTTTTTGGACTCAAGGCACTTGAGAGATCACATCGGTAGGGTATGACTCTCGACGTTCTAACACTATGGTATGTACAAGAAGAGCATACCTAGTGTAAACCTACTCACTCAGACATGCTTGTGATGTTGGTTTATGCACATGATGAACTAAATAAATTCTAGCCTATCTTGAAACTTTGACAACTCTGACAACTTTGACAACAATTGAGCAACTTTTACATCTTTTATCCAAATGAAGCCAAACTTTGACAACTTTGATAACTTTGACAAAAATTGAGAAAATTTGACAATAATTGAGAAAATTTTACATCTATGATCCAAATGACCCCAAACACAAGAACCAAAATTTGACCATTGCGAGCATGAGGGTGCTCTTGCACCACACACATATTACTGTTTATATTCATATTGTCAATTTTTGTTGTTTATATTCATATTGTTTATTACATAGGCAAATATTCATTTAAATTTATAAAAGAGCAACCACCAAATATAGTGAATACACAACTTTGAACTGAATACAAGGAGTTTTGTAGGGTTAATTCAATATTTTAGAAATTTTATCAAATCATATTCCATGATTGCAATATTTTATATCATAGATTTTTGTTGTTTATATTCATATTGTTGATTACATAGGCAAATGATAAATTAACTTCATAAAAGGGCAGCCACGAAATACAATGAATACACAATAATGAACTCAGTACACATTTATTGGATTGAATATCAACATTTATATATATATCAAAAAAAGGCATGTTTGCCAGGTCAATATAAGTATTACAAAACTACGACATATGCCATGTCCAAATTGATATACAATAAAAATGTAGAATATATCTACATGTATTGGTCATTCTATGACCACAACTAACACTATATGATAATTTGTGGTGGATCATCATAATCAAGCCTCTTTGATATAGTATGCAACTCTATAGATGGTTGCAAAACCACAATTCAAAAGCCAAGTTAGAATTCTTTTGTAGAAAATAGTTCAAAATTAACAACATAACTATGCATTTAACTATAATTTCTTTGCAATTGAAATGTAGATTACCTCATCAGTTGATCTCAGAGCTAATATCTTCAATCTCCTCTCCTTGTCACTCTTAGGAGTTTTCTTGAAGACAAACTTAAAAGGATCCATGTTATTGCCAAACCATGAAGGGGGATATTACAGATTAAATATACAATTAATACAATGTACTAACATAAATACATCAAAAACTCTTAAAAGTTATAATATAGAGAACAATGATGTACCGGTGCCTGAGATGCTTCTCCAATGGACTTAGGATGGCTCACCATCGATGGAGAAACTGTCACTATTACCTATACAAAAAATGATCAAAGATTAAATACACTTAATATAATGATAAGTATTGTAGGTTAAAAATAATTAATGTAATATATCAAACAAAAGTGTACCGGATCCTGAGATGCTTCTCTAGTGCATAGAGGAGGGCTCACCATTGATGAAACAACTATGGATATTTTCTATCTGAAAATATTATAAGATTATAATTTAGCACAAGTTCACATGTACACGTGCATACAATCATGAAATCAAGAGTATAAAGTAGAGATACATACCTTCGCCTTCTCTCGATCCACAGGCGAATCAAGTGCATTCAACAAATCCACATAGCTCAATGGCTGTTGTACATGTAAAATAGACAAAAAACACTAATCAATCTACAAATCCCAACTAAGACAATTTTAACATTTTCAAATAATTGTACAACTAAAAATGTGTTCAATTACCTTCTTCTCATGTTTTGGCATCTTCAAGGAACTCTTTTTCTTAGGACGAGGCCTAGACATGGAGTGGGTACGATAAAAAAGTAAAAATTAACATGAGATATTAGTACAGATAATATATTAAACATAATTTTAAAAATCTAATATAAAATGACTTGCATATTCCATCAAAACAATACATAAAAAAGGGTGTACAAAATATGATACCATATAGCCTTGTAGGCCAAAATCAATCGCTCAGAGTGTGATGTCATCAATCTAGGACATTTGGTCCCCTGTCAACACCTATAAACCAAAAAGTGGACCAAGCATTAAAGATAGTTAGTATATCTTGTATTTTTTTTGAACTCAAAGTGTACTATTCTATTTTAACATGTTACAATATTTATACCTTAGGCATCAAAGTTGTAGTTGTAGTAACTATGGGAGGAGTATGAGATTCCGCTATTGCATCCTAAAATGCATATTATTTGTATCAATTTAAATGGATGTATAAATGAAAATTCACTTATGTAATTACAAATTTAAAGTGACTAATAAATAAAATGCTATGAATTCAAATCAACACACATGTGTCTGCAGTTGATGGCCAAACAAAATTTCCATCAACTCCTCTATCAGTGCCACATCCTCAGTTGTGTAGGTCTGACATCTACACCCACAAATCATGCACAAATGAGATGTGGATTCATCTGCAATGGCTGCATCATCCATCTATGAGCATATCCTCGAGTAACTAACACACATATGCTGAATGGGCTCTCTGTCGCCACCTGGAGCAACTAATGGCTCATCATCTAGTACAAGAGGGTATACTAACTATGTCCCATTCTAGATGATGGCATGAGTCAATCTTGTGGCCACCTAAAGAAACTGTAGCTCCATTGACTCTTTTAGCTCTACTGGGACAACCTGATGCACCTTGGGTTTGGGTGCTAGGGGCGGCAAATCTCTGGGGCTAATCACCTATGGGCTTTAGGTCTATCTTGGGTAGAGCCACCACCTCTACCATGGAACTCTCTCATGTCAAAATAGTTTGGCCGCACATTGAGGACAAACTCATAGTATACTTTTCTCAAAAAATGCAATGGCACCTCATAATTATTACAAGGTGGATCATCAAAGACCATCTACCACCTCTACCAAAAATGTTTCTTCATCTGCACATTGGTACAACAATGTATGGGAAAACTCTTTGCATTAAGAGGTAACAACTGACCAGTTTTAGGATCAACGAAAAGGGCACATATTTGTTGTTTACTAATGTTTTTTTTTTCACTCCCTTGTATGATAACCCACTAGCATAGTATTGATGATGCATATCCCTAAAGTTTCCTCATTTTGCAATTTGTGTGGAAATGGTTGTGGCACCACTAGCTAATGTTTCTAGGCTAGTGGTGAGGGATTTATGATGCTCAAGATCAGATATTTTTAATTTATTAATCAACCTGTTTATTTTAGATGTGCTTTTCCCTAACTAATTAATTAATTGCTCCTATGTTTTAGATGTACAGTCAAAACGAGGAACTAGAGGTGTATCTTCTGGGTTTTGTTCAGGGTTTTCAGGAGGTGCATTTTGCTATTGTTATTGTGGATTATTAGAATCTTGTTTTTGAAACAAAAAATTAAAAAACCTAATCAAAATAAACAAAATTAAATTTTAAACATAAAACAAATTGAATAAACAAGAAATAAAGACAAAAATTAAGAAAAACTAACCTTGATCCATAGCGTTTGGTGAGAAATGTGGTAGACTATTCGCAGTTTCGTAGAGAAAAAGGAGGAAAAAATGCCATAGTCATAGGGAAAATAAGACCTAGTCCTTTTTCTAAAACTTTTTTTGACAGGTACAACATACATGGTTTTTAAGGGCTTATGAGCCTCTACATGCTCACTTTCCTAAAAATAGTGTGTACGCGCTCACTTTCCTAAAAACAATGCATACACAGTATATTTCTTTAGGCTCAGGAAGAATGAACCTAAGCCCGTACGTGGTGATTTCAATTTTTTGTATTGCGTACGTGTTGCTTTTTTTTCATGTTTTTTAAGGTGGTGTCCACTTTTCTAACCACCATCTTTGTGTACATACCCTTCCAAGTCTTCCAAAAATGAAAATTGAATTTCATCATTTGTTCATGTGGTGCTCTTTTGATGGTAACAAGTTATTCTACCAAAGAGAGGTGATCTAACTTATCTTCAAACTACCTATTCAAATGATCTCCCAATTGGTCCCAAGATGCAATTGAATTGGCTGGTAATCTCCTAAACCACTCAAGAGCTTTACCTTTGAATGAAGCAACCAAAAGAGTCACTACAACATTCTCCTAAGTAATGTTGTGAACTCCACATAAGGATGCAACATATGTAATGTGTTCTATAGCTATTGTTTGATCTTCTCCAGTGAAGAAAGGAAAACTCTTAAGGGTTGCTACTGGGATGTCATCATGTTGGGAAAAATTCAAGGGACATCCTTGATTAAAAGGGACAAAAGGTTCATTCCTTGGAGGAGGATTATGATCCATGGTATTTGCAAGCACTTGAACTATGGGATTGCTAGTAATGGATTTATTAGAGTTGTTGAACTATATGTCTATCTCTAGGAGGAGAAGATTGTGTCCTATTTGATGGATGAGGGTCTCTTCTTATTTTCTACTCTTCTTTTCTAGTGATGGAAGCTGCATGTACTTAAATGGTGTTGTACTTTTCCTAGTTTGAATCCTTCCCATATGCTAAATAAACTAAAACTACTAAAAACCAAATACTCAAAGTTGTTAGGTATGAAATTTAACCCCAAAGAGGTTTGAAATATTGATGTTCACACCAAGACAACAACAAAATGAAGCTCTTTTTGAATTAAAAATTAGTTCAATGCCCCACTGGGCATGCCAAAAGTTATTGTCACTAAGGATTGTGGTCGAATGTAAAGATAAACTTTAGCAATATTGTGCAACATGAGAACACTCTTAGGCTTATGGAAAACATATGAATTAGATTAAACCTCTAGATAAAAGACTGGTTCCCTTTGGAATCTAATAGAAACTACTGACCTTGAAAAGGAAAAGGGATAGAAATATGACTTGAAAACTAAGCACTAAACTAGGAGGTGATGCACTAATGATTTAATTTTGAAAATAATAGCTTTTCTTTCCTACAACTTGACTTAATTAGCACCATATTATGTTCACAACTTAGTTAGGACAATGTTGATCATTAACATTTCATATGAAGGCTTTCTTTTCCCAGTTTTTTTTTAAGGTGAACGAGTTCATGCAACAACAATCAATTGAAATACAAATAATCACAACACATAAGCCAATCCAAGCATGAAATTTCTTTCTTAACATTATGTAGATGAAGAAGAAAACATAAGACTTAATCAAAATCACAATGTAATCTCATAAATTGGTTACAACCATAATGAAACAACAAGAAAATATGAGCTGGAATAGTAGATCATTATTGATTTTCAAGAAAGAGGTTAATTACAATGCATGAAAATGACTAATAAAACTCAAAACAATTGAGTTACAAGGCTAACTTTCAACTATGTGCTTAAGAAAGAAGAAAGAACTGTTGGAAACCAATAACACTAAGAGGGGGAGGTGAATTAGTGTTATGCCAGAATAGTAGATTTTAGCCTTAACAAAACATTCATACACCAACAGGTGTACTAGTATAAATAGAATTGAAAGAAGTAAAGCAACCAATAAGCCAAACATATAAATGAGAATCATAACATAGATCTATATGTGGAAAAACTCAATGAGGAAAAACCATGGTGGGATTTGTGACCCACAATATGAATTCACTCACCATATGAAGAGATATTACAATATATGATGGGCCTACACTTGTAGAAAAGCTTACAACCTAGAGCACATTTCTCAATCATAATAGGAGCCTCATTGACTACAAAAAATTCTAGACAACAATCCAGAGAAATGAGAACTGCTAAGATAGCATCTTCCATGTTAGAATATAGTTTTGGTTTAAGCTCTATTTGTCCTGGTTAAAACCCTAAAACTCTAAACAGGAATAACCCTTAGAATAAATTCCTCACATACATAGTCTCTTTGATATATTTCTCATCATATCACATTTACATATCCATTACATCACATTCCTATCATATCCTTCTTATTCAAAACAATCTAATCAATCTGCCCTATATACCCTATACAAATTTATGCCTTATGTCATCTTACAAGGATATATACAATATCAAATTACATGTCGGTCATATAACATAAATGAATAAACATTAAAACAAGTTGTCGATGCCAGATCCAAGATGTGTCATCCTCTAATATTGATAACCTTAACTATACCATGTCATCCTTTATTGCGAGTGATCATAGAAATCTTCTATCCTATCGATGTCAGTGCCGGTGTAGAGTCTATGAAGTGCCTGTCGGTACACCATATGAAGTCGGAACCCAAAATCATGTTGTAATCAATGAAAACATAATTAAACCTAACCAATAGAGTGTCAATTGCCAAAAATCTCCCCCTTTGGCATTTATGGCAACACTCATGTGAAAAATGGTCATGGTTTCAACTATTGGTTTCATCCTGCCCTGCTCCCCCTGAGATGAATATGCAAAATGCTCCATATCTCCAAAAAATCCAAAAAAACTCTATAACTCCTCCTAATATATGCAATCATTTTTCACATCTATACTACTCCCCCTTTTGACATCAATGCCCAAAAATATTTTCAAAGAATAAGTACTATACACTGAATACCTCTAAAAATGTCTTACTGGAGCTTGACCAGTTTCAAGATTTTCGGATAAGCTTTCTCTAATAATTCCATACAAATATCCCAGCTGGTTTTGAATGTATCAGAGATAGATACAAGTCCACTCAGTAAATATGTAAGTGATTCTTTCTCATTAACTTCTATTGGTGTGGGCTTTCCTAGCATATCCATGCATTCCTTCTTATTTACATAGAGTGAATCTAATCTTGGAATCACCAAATCTCTGAGACTTTTGGCTCTCTGAATGATCTTATCTCTTTCCTTTTCAAGAGAAAAAATTTGGTTCTCCAAAGTCAAAATTTTTCAATCAATAGATGTTGTCAGTGAAATTAGTCCATCAAAAGAGTTAGCAATACTAGCAATCTTCTCCTGTATCTCTTTTATCTTTTTATCTACATTTGTTGTAAGTATCTCAGTATTGCAAAATATCCTATATATATTAGTACATTGTTTCAAAGAATTTTCTATCAAAATTAGCTTCTCCTCAATCTTTTTCTTCTCTCTCTCATTGATTTGATCAAAATTGGCTCTCTTAGCTAAAGTGAATTTTTCAAGTGCTTGCCAGTTACAGATTTGCTGTAAGGATTGAAAGTATTTTGAT
The DNA here is from genome assembly GCF_030272615.1 of Cryptomeria japonica. Taxonomy (NCBI): domain Eukaryota; kingdom Viridiplantae; phylum Streptophyta; class Pinopsida; order Cupressales; family Cupressaceae; genus Cryptomeria; species Cryptomeria japonica. The sequence goes on from NC_081407.1 coordinate 609,409,824, forward strand.
ATGTGCTCAGGTATTACCTTAAGCATGCCAAAAGGGCTCGCTTCATTTTCAATCTTACACTCCAAGACCAATTTGTTCAAAATAGTTATGGATTGATCTATAATCCCTTTGTTTGTGGTTCCCTCCTTCATCCGTTTCTGAGCATCCATCATCATTAGTTTTATGGAACTCATCTCTATGATGGTTTTCTTTTCAACTAGAGAGGTATCAATTGTCAATAATGATGTGTCAACAACTAGTTCCCTATCAGATTCCCCTATTTTCTTTGATGATTTATCCTTTATTACCTCCTCACTTGCACCAGTGGCTTCACCACTTGGTGCAGTCTATGCAACTACTGGTTCCACTCTAGGAATGGTATCCTCAACCTATACATTAGTATCTGAAGGACAATTGTCCTCAATGTTAGTATCATGTACAATATTCTCAACATTAACCAGTGGCTCAATTCCACTATCTTGATATTCTTCAAAACTAGGGTTGGAGTACCCATGATCCCTTTTCCTTTCCCTTCAACTGATGTATCTACACTCTCAGTTTTGGTCTTTGGTGAAGTAAAGAATCCTCTGTGTTCTGCCAAAAATTGATCCAATCCTTATGTTTTTCTTTTATTGCCTCATTCATCCTTCCTAACATCAGGCTAGTTATTCTATGTTTTCTATTGAATACCTTCCTATCTATAGCCTCAATATTCTTTTCAATCTCATCTGGAGTTATAGCAACATAGATAGCTAAAATCTCTTGCATCTTAATGTGTTTTTCTTCTTGCATAGCAGATAACTTTCTAGCATCCAACATGTTATATAACTCTTCCAGTATTTGATTTTCTATCTCTATTAATGCTTTCTTATAGATATCCAAATACAATAGAATTGCTTCCTCTACTTCTCTTTGCTCATGAACTTCTAATGTATCATAATAAGACTTAATATTTTTTCAGTATCCCATCCTTCGTAATTTCATCAACAATTTCAGCACAATTCATAAGTAGTATAATAGTCACATTACCAGTCTCTAGTACCAAATCAATGTCACTCTTCTTCCTTCTTCTGATAGTACCGGATGCAGTTGTTGATGTGGCCTTAGGTGATTTATTTTATGTTGGTAACTTGATGGTGACCTTCCTAAATGGTTGATTCTTTGCTTCTACCTTAGGTTCTTTCAGTTTCTTCCTCAAAACCCTTTTGAAAGCTAATGGTGTGTTATCTTCAGACTAAGAATCTGCAATCACAGGTTCAATGTGAATTACCAGATCCTTCCTCTTTCTTCCTTTTTCTAGGAAAACATCAATGAGTGCCTTAATGCCCTTTGAAACCTCTTGTACAAACTTACTTGCCTTTCCTTCTTGTTTTTTCCTTTTCTTCTGGTTGAAATCTATTTCAACCTCAAGAGTCTTTTGCTAAGTAGTTCCACAGGGTTTCTTTGCCTCATCTATTTTTGCATCAATTAGCATATTTGCATAGGCATCAAGAATCTATGCATCTACCTCATATCCCATTTCCTCTATCCAAATCTTCCAAGGCCTGACTACCTCCATGAGAGTCCCATCCTTCTTAACCATGAAACAAATATTGGTAGAGTATTTATCTACTATATTATCAAGTATTCTTATCCTAGACCTCATAGATTTTTGAAAATATTTCAAGTAACCCCATACCTTATCATCTCTCAGAATTCCTAATGCAGCAATTGGTTGCTTTAGTTGTCTTCTTACCAGGATGTCAAAAGCCCATTGCTTCCTACTAGAACTAGGAGTATCATTCAAAAAGTATAGCATTAAACATACTAACAAATTTCCATACTGAAAGGTGCCCTTCTTCTCACCTTTAATTTTCCCTAAGTTGATCAACAATTCTTCAACCATCTAGCCACAAAGATCTAACTTGATATTATCCCTCATCATCTTATATGCAGGCAAACTACATGAAATAGAAATTGAATTTAGTCAGTTAGACTGATTTACCTTGTAGCCTATAACCATGCTTCCAAACTTGATGTCGGTGTCCATGATAGTGCTCACCTTCATCAATCTCTTGTTTGATGTAGCGTCGGTGATCTGCCTCACAAAGTTGTTTGACACTTTCTTATTTGGATGTTTCCCTAATGATGGAAAACTAGTAATTTCCCAGATGGTTTAGTAATTTTATAGGGTCCATCCAGCCATATGAATTCCCCATGTACTCTACTTAGTACATACCTGACTATTTCATCCTCAAACTTTGGAATATCAAAAATATCTGTGAACCCTAAATCTTCGATGTGTTGATATGCTAGTTTGATCTTACCAGATTCTCCCATGAGTTCATTCATATACATCCCTTTGATCTATGAAGTACCCAAGTCCTCTATATGATAATGAATGTATGCCCTAACATCCTCTACATACACCACTCCCTCCAAGACATGAGAAAAAACTCCAACCGAATCTTCTTTGGTAGCCACATGTGGATACTATTTGAAAATTGGCCTAGGGTGGTCCTTAACCTCTACTACAGATGGATTTGCAATGAAAATAGGAAGAAAAGATAATCCTGCTTCCATGTTTCAAGAAAAATACCTTTAGATCACTATCAGTGAAAACCTCCAACATATTCTGCCAGACACTAGTGAGATCACTCAAGAAGAAATCTGATTACCTCTGAATAGCCTCTGATTGCACTATGTCACTCTGAATCGCTCTCAGAATGCAGGGTGATTAACAATGAAGTGTATTTGACCTTTTATCCTTCGAAAGAAAAGCCCCAATCTTCTATTGACATAAATGACTACCAGTGAAAGATACCAAATCTCACTCTGAAAATATCAATATTCGATCATCTTCTCCAATATCTGGAACATCTTCCAAAATCTCCTCCGGGGGCATATGCATCATATTCAAGAATTTTGCCTACCCCTAAGGCATTTGCCTTAGTTACTAGATGAGCTCACTGTCGATGCAGGAGTAGCCTCTTCTACCAGATAGGTAACTGAGACATTCCCATCTAATGATTTAGCTTCAGTCTTCCTAACCCATCTCCGAGTATGATTTTGCCAAATTTCATTAACCTTATCTTTTCCTTTTTCATTAGATCCTCCATTACCATCCAGTGGATTTTTGCTTCTGCAAAACTTAGCAATATGTCCAACTTCATTGCATGCATAACATGTAACATTGTTCTTTTGAATTGCCTTGCTAAAACCGGTAAAATTGTTTGACCTACACCGATTAGCCATATGTCCAAATTTTCCACAAGCATAGAATTTTACATTCATTTTACAATCTTCTATCTTATGACCAATTTTATTGCATTTAGAGAATTTACTAGTAGTAGAATTAGGGTTCTTATTTGCTTTGTTTCTACATTGCCTAGCCATGTGTCCAAATCTATTGCAAGCAAAACATCTACCATTGAATTTATAAGCAGTGAATTACCTTACCGGTTCCTTATGGTTTTGATCTTCATTAGCAGTATTGGAACTCTATCCTTTCTCAAATCCAAGTCCACTATAATCTCCAATCTGCCTCTGTCTCTTCAATAAATCATCAAGTTGTGCTGAGCTAATCTTGAATTTTTATTTATATTCACTTGCAATAGTTAAATCATCTCTTAGTATCATCATTTGTCTCTCAATCTCTTTCTCATTTGTCTGGGATTGTACCAAATCCACTCTCAACATATCATTTTTATGAACCAACCTACCACATTCTTCAAATTTGTTCTTTGGGGATACAACAAGATTTTCTTCGTTTTTGTTTCTATCCTTAGTCTTCTTAGAGATCCTCATAGTTATGTCTTGCATTTCATTCTTCATAACCATGTTCTCCTGACTCAATTTCTGACATTGTTCCTTAAGTGCATTTTTCTCTTCATCATCCTAATTTTGAAAAAGTTCCTTCCTCCTAGCTTGAATAGATGATAGCCTCTCTTGTAGGACAAGAATAAATTCTTTAGCAGAGTTCAACTCATCTTGTAGATTTAAGTTCTTCAATCGTTCAACATCATAATCTTCAAGTGCCATCTCAAGCTGCTTCTCCAAAGCCATATTCAATGATTTTAGTTTTAGGATCTTCCTCAAGCTGTTAAACTTCCTCCAAGGCACAAGGCTCTAATACCAATTTTTGGAAACCAATAACACTAAGAGGGGGGTGAATCAGTGTTATACCGGAATAGTAGATATTAGTCTTAACAAAACATTCATACACCAACTGGTATACTGGTATAAACAAAATTGAAAGAAGTAAAGAAACCAATAAGCCAAACATATGAATGAGAATCATAAAACACAGATTTATACATGGAAAACCTCAATGAGGAAAAACCACGATGGGATTTGTGACCCACAATATTAATTCACTAGCCATATGAAGAGAGATTACAATATATGATGGGCCTGCACTTATAGGAAGGCTTATAGCCTAGAGTACAATAATTAATCACAATAGGAGCCTCGCTGACTACATAAAATTCCAGATAACAATCCAGAGAAGTGAGAACTGCTAAGATAGCATCTTCTATGCTAGAAAACAGTTCCAATTTAAGCTCTGTCTATTCCAATTAAAACCCTAAACCTCTATACAGGAATAACTCTTACAATAAATTCTTCACATACATAGTCTCTCTAATATATTTCGCATCATATCACATTTACATATCCATTACATCACATTCCTATCATATCCTTCTTATTCAAAATGATTTAATCAATCTTCCCTATATACCCTATTCAAATTTATGGCTTATTTTGGCTTACAAGGATATATACAATATCAGCTTACATGTTGGCCATATAACATAAATCAATAAACATTAAAACATGTTGCCGATGTCAGATCCAAGATGTGTCGGCCTCCAATACTGATAACCTTAACTATACCATGTCGGCCTTTATTTCTAATGATCAAAGAAATCTTCTATCCTGTAGGTGTTGGTGTTGATATAGAGTCTTTCAAGTGCCTACCGGTACACCATATGAAGCCGAAACCCAAAATCATGTTGCCATCAATGAAAACATAATGAAACCTAACCAATAGAGTGTCAATTGCCAACAAGAACTAACTTTAAAAATGAGTTGAAGTTGCCTTTTATTAAAATGAAGCCCCTAATTTTCAAATTCAAAATTTTGGCTCTCATTTGACTTAAATATTTAGTTATCTAAATTAGTAGAGGGTGACTAGAGGAGTGAAAATAAATGTGTTGATGTGTTGGATCCAAGATCTCCTTCAAATCAGTCATTTGATTGATGTATTCACCTTAAAATCGGGATGAAAAGATCTTTTAATTTGAAAATTACCCCCTTGTGTTGAGCCATCTTTAAAATCTCACAAGAAAGGGGTTTTATCTTAAAGAAGTTTGTAGTTAACTGCCTTTAAACCCTCCTTGACTAATTCTTGACCCATGTGGGGCCTTAAACAAATGATGAACTGTTGTGGGGGTTAAAACTTCATATTTTAAAGGCCTCAAATTGGTGACATTTCAAAATTTGAATTTTAAACTTGAAACCACAAATCAATGACCTCACTACCACTTCATTTCTCTCTTCATGAATGTTGTATTTTTTCATTATAATGCTTTCCTTGGTAAAAAGACTCACACTCATGCATTTTCATTTTCTTCTTTCCACCTTGTCTTTGCCTACAGCTACATCTTTGTGTCTTCACTATCATCTCGAGTCTTTGTTATTGATCCTTAAGGTTGTTGCTTTCTTTCATCACTACCTTTTTATATTCTTCTCAAAACCTTGTCATACGGTCATAAAAATTTAATCTCTATTTATTGCCTTGTGACTATCTTGCTCTTTTCTTGTTGCCATCTTAATAATGCTCTATCATAATAATAGGTTGTTTTACTTCATAGGGTTATGGCAACCATTTTTAGAAACTTTTGGCACTGTTATTTCTATCTCTACTCTTGGAGGAATGGAAACATATTTTAACACATTGGGCTATGAATGTCTTATGACTAAACTATCATTAAAGCTACAAACACTATTCATTAGGTTGGCTTGAAGACTATCTCTAAAAATATATGCCTTTGTGAATTTTTCATGTGGTCATTCATGAACTCATTAGTCTTTCATTTTTCTCCTATGACTTCAACCCCCTTGACTTCTATGATGACACCAAATAAAGGCTTTGAGTAATTGTCATTTTTGTTGTTATTTCCCTACATTCTTCCTATGCTTTGCTTTATAGGATTCTATCTTTATTTCCGAAGCTTTGACTCTATCTCGAGGTTTGAGGATGTTTCTACAATGAATCCTCTTGCTCTATCTTGTGAGTGCTCTCACAATTTTATACTATCAAACAATTGTCATTAAGGACTTTGGGCTCTCATGGGTTACGATTTTGCTTCCAATTACTATCTTATATATATATAGATAGTGATATTCCTTGTTCCCTATGATCTTTTTTCTTAACTTTGAATCATTGATATTTTAATAGCCTTGAAGTTCAAATAATGATGTTGATTTGTCCTCTTTGGTAGGACTGATTTCTATGACTATCAATCATCATCAATTTTGTAGCCTACTACTTATTGCTCTCCTTTGGTTCCTTAGTTCATTTATTGCTAATTATCTTGGCTCAGTTCACACTTGCAATTGACTATCTCAAATTGGCCTCTTTCACAAATGTATCTATCTCCTATAATTATTGACTACTACTACAATACCTTAAAAAATGTAGAGTTTCTTGTTTCACTATCAAATCTATGACATTTCATGGTACGTCTAAGACATCTTGAATTTTTTCTAAAAAATGAAGAAAAAATTTAACAAGCCACTATTGCTCCTCTTTTGTATTAACTTCCTAACAATCATTCCACATGAACCATTGATCTACAACCATCATATATGGGTTTGATAAGACTGTCAAAAATGATCATTTCCTTGTGACTTTTAACAAGCTCTATCTTAGACCCTGTATTTTTATGAGTGCATTCTCTATATGATCTTTTGTAGGCTCTTTGTCCTAGTATTGTGCTTCTTACATGTTTGTAATAAGTCATTTTCTCTTTTTTGTATTGTCAAAAGGATTGCATTCTTGAGGAGAACTATCCTCTTAATGGCTATCTTTTCTCTATGTACTATTTCAATCAAGTTTACCACTATCTTATTGTACCATATCCCCTTGAGTTTGATTTGATTGATCTATTGGAATCAAGGATCACTAAGAGGGGGGGGGGCGTGAATTAGTGATCTACTAATAAATAAATTTGCTAACTTAATCTGAAACCACCAGAAGCATATGCAAAAAAGTAAAATGTAGAAACACAAGATAATGAACCAAAAGATCATAACACCAGGATTTTTACGTGGAAACCCAAATGAGAAAAATCACTGTGGGATTTGAACCCATAATATTATTCCACTATGGCTACTAGCAAAACAATATTACAAAGGGGGAATGCACTAGCATTTAGGCAAACTGCCTAGAGCTTACTAGTCAATTACAATAAGGGATGTAACCCCAGAAGGTTCACTAGCTTACAAATCATTTACAATGATGAATTACAATTGTTGAATCCCAAAATAGCATCAAAAAATGCCATGATGAGTTCTGGTTAGGTGCAAAAACTCTGACTATATCATCTCTACAACTCTGCTCTATTTTTTTATCAATTAGCTATCAGATAAATAATGCACATGTGAAAGTGTGCTAAAAAGGTTTCTCGATCACTACTCACTCATATCACACCATATTGCACACAAAAAATATCTTCTACATCAGTCTTATATATCCACAATCACAAACAAAACAATTATCAAGTCAACCTATAATGTAACGTGTAATCATGAGTCAACTTGAACTAGATCATCAAAAACACATGCGGATCGCCCAAATGATGATAAAATGATTTTTATAAGTAAGCCCTATCATCCCATACATGATCTTGACCACCACAATCATCAGGAAGCTTCCAGACAAAAACTACTTTTCTTATCCTGAATTATCAGAGTTAGATTATCGGATACCAGACCACTCATCCAAAAACTAAAGAGTTTCCATCAATGACAACCCTAAACCAATATCCATTCACCAAAATTCATAGGACGAGTGTCAATTTCCAATAATCTCCCCCTTTGGCATTAATGACAACACTTGTGAAAAATGACTAAGTGTTGAAACAACCTAGATACCGGATCAAAATTTCTAAGGCTACCCTTTAGACCAAAATCTCAAAAACCTGTATCAACCCAGAACTTGTATCCTTTTGTACATTTTTCACTCTACTCTCCCCCTTTGACAATAATGCCAAAGTAGGGGTGTTGTCCAGAAACTTATGTACAAGGATATCTACTAGACACTCTATACATACTTGAAGATATTAGCAAAATAGTTTTAAAAAATCCTAACTAGGTATCCCACCCATTCTTAAGGTTGTCCAAAATTGTGATGAATTCACTGCAAATGTAAGCATAAATTTCCACTTCCTTTAGGTGTGTCAGAATTGGTTGTGCCATAACCTTCATATAATCTACTTTATTAATCAACATGGTGTCCATCCAGGGGCAATTAGGTTCTAGAGTTCACCAACTCTCCTCAAAATTCTATCTTTTTATGCATTAAGGCTTGAGATTTGATCATTTAGAGCCATTACTTGCCCTTATATGCTACCAGTTAGGGATACATTAGAATCAAATGACTGAGATATTATGGCTAGCTTGCCCTGACAAATATTAATCTGTTTGTCTATATCAACTATGAATTTGGGTAAAATAAGATAAAGTTTATATATCTTACCACCTTCAATTAATGTCTTTGAGATAGATTGCAAACCTTTGTTTAATCTCACTCTCTCATCCTCTATCATCTTTTGGAATGTTTGCGTATGAACCTCCTTAAATCTATCTAATACCTGCTTGGTGGTAGACTTCTCTAATGATTCAAAATTGGTATTTAGATTGTTAATCAACTACAATAATTTACCAAAGGGGTTAGAATTGGGATATAGTTGCAAGTTTGGTACCACCTTTCACAAAACATCAACAAACATCTGAATAATTTTTTTATCTTCACTTTCATATTTAACCATGTCTTGACTGGATTGGGCCTAAACTACAGTTGCAACCATTAGCTTTTCAGTTAGAGACATCTGCCTAATATCCAAAGGGCCATCAAGATTAATTGAAATCTGAGGTAGGAACTTTTTCCCTTTGACCTTTGGAGTGTCAATTGTCAGAGTATCAACAATTTTCTTTCCTTTATCTACCTCTTTTCCCTTATCTTGCACCTATGTCTTCTCTAGTTCCTCTTGTTAGGTCCCGAAGACAACTAAGAGGGGGGGTGAATTAGTTGTCAACTAAATTCAAACCAAAAACAACTTAACTAACTTAATGTTTAATACCAGTAAACTAGTTAAGTATGCCGATAGATAGTTTTAATAGTTAATAGTTATACCGGTAAAGATTAATGCATGAAAAACAAACACAAAGTCATCCATGACACATAACACCAATATTTGTACATGGAAACCATGTCAGGGGAAAAACCACGGTGGGAACCCTTACCGACAATCAGATGATGCTACTGCAGATAGTAAGTGTACATAAATGGGGTTTGCACATGCAGAAAGGTGAACAACCTAGAGCTCACTGCTCAATCACAAAATGGGAGTCACACTGACTATAGTTGGATGGTTAAATCCAATAGGAATGTACTATGCAAAATAACATCTTCATATGCTAGATTCAGTACTGGTGTAATGTTGATATGCTTCCACAAAAACCTAGCTTCACCTTCAAATGATGTCTTTGTATATAGCTCTACTTAATCTCGCATATACCTTCAGTCAATTCTTTTGTGCATTCCACATTTGATCTTACAAATAAGATCTTACATTTATACTATAACCTAAGACCAATTTTAGTAGGTTGGCTCTACAAGATATTACAATAAAAACATTTTACAAACAATATAATATCCGATGCAATAACCGATTAAACATGTCAGCTTAATGCATTTACAAAAATAATTAATCATCTCCATAGCGTGCCATGGTGATTTGGAAAAGATAAACGTATCGGTGTAACCCTAGGTAAACCTGGACCTATTTGTTGGTAAAAGCAAATATGCAAATATGAATATACCAATGAACAAAATTGCAAGACAAGATGTCCAAATGATGTCTTCAATATCACCAAGTGTCTTCCACATAATTCTGAGTGCTGATGATCATTATATCTTGCCAGTGAACCATATACCAGTAACTGTGCAATAGTTACTTGCTTGTCGGTGAATGCTACTGGATCTCCAGAGTGCTAGTGTTCTAGTAGGTGTTGACATCAATCACAAAACCATACCAAAATACCAACAATCTCCCCCTTTGGCATTGATGGCAACACAAGATGGAAAAACCATCAAAGTGCCAAAATAGAAATGCCAAATACCAAAAACCAACAATCTCTCCTAAACAACAATCTCTCCCCCGAGGAGCAACATGTGTTATCCAAAGTTTTTTCAATACTAATCTCTCATTAAAAGATAATGTGTTTTTCCGTAGATATCTCTCCCCCTTTGACATCAAATGCCAAAGTTACAATAATACCAGTTTCATATACAAAATACCAATCAATTAAATATACCAACTACTCCCCTTGAGAAGTAGCTTCCTCGTCAAAGACTGGAGTAAAAGATTTGTCTTTTAATTCTACCAGTTGATGACAATCATCAACTATCTAAGTCTCTACTGGTGGTGGTATGACTCCAATTGATCTCTGAGATATTCAAAAGTCTCCTTAGGCAAAGGTTTTGTGAAAATATCTGCAAGTTGTTCTTTAGTATTCACATAAACCAGTTTTATCTCCTTTTCTTCAACTTTTTCCCTTAGAAAATTCAGTTTGATAGAAACATGTTTTGTTTTGGAATGTAATACTGGATTCTTAGATATATCAATTGCCGTAGTGTTATTACAATATATTTTAATAGGTTCCTTGCATTTTACATTTATGTCTTTCAACATTTGCTTAAGCCATAGTACCTATGTACAGTTAGTTGTTGCTGCAACATATTCTGATTCTAGTGTTGATAAAGATGTACAACTCTATTTCTTACTCAACCAAGAAACTAATCTTTTTCCAAGAAAGAATGCTCTGCCAGTGATGGTTTTTCTATCATCCACATCTCCTACCCAATTTGCATTTGTGTATGCACATAGATCAAAATTTTCATATCTAGGATACCATAATCCAAGATTTGCAGTGCCTTGTAAGTACCAGAAAATCCTTTTTACTACTGATTCATGATTTTCTCTAGGATTACTTTGAAATCTAGAAACAATACATACTGCATTCATAATATCAAGCCTGGTTTGTGTCAAATATAGTAAAGCTCCTATCATATATTTGTATCTAGTTGGATTAACATGTGTAGATTCATCTCTTTGAGATAATTTGTCATTTGTAGTCATAGGTGTGCTTATCGGTTTAGAGTTCTCCATCCCAAATTTCTTTAGTAACTATTTCAAGTATTTGGATTGACTCAAGAATATACCTTTGTCAATTTGTGAAATTTGCAATCCTACAAAGAATTTTATTTCTCCAATCATAGACATTTCAAATTCTTGTTGCATTTTAATAGAAAATTCTTTGCATAATCCATCTTCTCCTCCAAAGATTATATCATCGATGAATACTTCTATAATCAAGATGTCATCATTAGTTATTTTGTAATATAAATTGTTGTTTGCATTTCCTTTAGTAAAACCAATCTTAAAAAAGATACTTGTCCAATCTTTCATACCAAGCTCTTGGGACTTGTTTCAATCCATACAGAGATTTTCTTAACCTGCAAACCATATCATTGTCATCTATCAAAGAAAATCCATCAGGTTGTTCAATATAGACTTCCTCTTCAAGATCTCCATTAAAAAATACACATTTAATATCCATTTGATAAACTTTGTAGTTCTTGTGAGCTACAAAAGCCAAGAATAATCTGACTACCTCAATTCTAGCTACCGGTGCAAAGGTTTCATTGTAATCAACTCCTTCTTTCTGAGAATGTCCCTTACACACTAGTCTTGCTTCATTTCTGACAACCTTACCATATTCATTAAGTTTGTTTCTAAATACCCATTTTGTTCCAATTACATTTTTATCTTTAGGCTGGGGAACTAATGTCCAAGTATTATTTTTCTCAATTTGTTCTAACTCTTCTTCCATAGCTTTAATCCAAAATTTATCTTCACATGCTTCATTAATAGATGATGGTTCAATTTGAGAAATAAGACATACCTCTTCATTTGCCAATCTTCCTCTTGTCATAACTCCTTTAAATTTGTTTCCAATTATCTGCTCTTCAAAATGATTCAATCTTACATACCGGGGTGTCTTAGTTTGTTGTTGTTCTTCAATTACTATGGAATCCTCTGATGGTACCGGGGTAACTGGATCTTCATTCTGTACTGGTGGATTCAGTGTAGGTTCATTTGTCACAATTTCTATTACCAGTTCAGAGTCTATATACCTTGAAGTTCCTCTAAATTGTTCATCAATCTTTACATTTTTACTCTCAACAATTTTCTGCAATCTCTTGTTAAAACATCTATATGCCTTGCTCTTAGATGAATAACCAAGAAATATTCCTTCATCACTTCTAGGATCAAATTTTCCAATATACTCATCTCTTCTAATATAACATTTACTTCCAAAAATTTTGAAATACTTAAGAGTAGGAGTATTACCAAACCATAGATCATGAGGGGTCTTATCGGTTTCACCTTTGATGTGAACTTTGTTGAATGTATAGACCACTGTGCTAACTGCTTCTCTCCAGTATACATGTGGTAAATTTGCTTTAGATAAAATACTTCTTGCTACATCCAAGATAGTTCTATTTTTCCTTTCAACAACTCCATTCTGCTGTGGTGTCTGAGGAGCTGACAGCTATCTTCTAATTCCATTCACTTCATAGAATGTATTAAAGTCCTTAGATGTGAATTCACCTCCTTGATCTGATCTTAAACATTTGATTTTCTTACCAGTTTCATTTTCAACCATTTCTTTGAACAGTTTGAACTTTCCAAGTGCTTCTGATTTTTCTCTAAGAAAAGTAACCCAACATAGTCTAGAATAATCATCAATAATTAGCATGAAATATCTATCACCTTGTAAGCTTTTAGTTCTAGTTGGACCACATTAATCACTGTGAATCAAATCAAGAGCATTATTGGATTTTTCTGGAATACTTTTGAAACTAGCTCTAACTTGTTTTCCAAATTGACATTCCTTACATATTGTATTCTAAGGTTTGACAATTTTAGGTAGCTCTCTAACTGCCTTAGAAGTACTGATATTTACCATGCAATCAAAGTTTACATGACAAAGTCTCTTATGCCATAACCAACTTTCATCTATATGTGCAATCAAGCATATCTTTTCACTATTATTCAAATGAAAGATATTGCCTCTAGTCTGATTACCGGTTGCAATTTTGAAACTAGTTCTATTCATGATTTTACATTTTCCATTCTTAAATTGTAACTAAAATCCCTTCTCAACCAATTGACCAGCACTCAAAAGATTATGCTTTAATCCTTCAACATAGTAGACATTGTCAGTGTTATGCTTACCATCAAGAGATATTGTACCCTTACCTTTGATTGAACAAGCTTTGTCATCTCCAAATCTTACTAAACCTCCATTGTATTCTTGAAAGTTCAAGAATTTACCTTTGTCTCCCATCATATGATGTGAGCATCCTGAGTCAATGATCCATTCATCCTTTAATTCAACTTTAGCTACCAAGGCTTGTTATATTAGTTGAGAAGTAGGTGTCGGTTGATCTTTTGTTATAGCAACAAAACCCATCCATTGTCTGCTAGATCCTCATCAGAATCATCAGTCACACCTTCATCAACAATGTAACAAGATTTGTCTCTATTCTTCTTAAATCTGTATCTCTGATATGTAGGATTAGGCTTGTATGTTCTTCTATCTTCTTCTCTTAGTCTAGCATGTCTATCAGGGCATCTCAAAGCCATATGACCAATCTTATTATAGTTAAAACATTTAAAGGGTGCTTTACCTTCATACTTACTTCCAACTCGACCTTTAGGCATTTTTCTTGCAAATAGTTCTTCAAGCTCTTCAAGTTCTTCATTCTCCTTCCTAGTTTCTTCAAGTTCTCTTGCATAAAAGGCTTTCCAATCTGATTTGTCAAATGATGGAGCAGATGATGTTGATGCTTTAAAGGCCAAATCTATCTTTATAGTAGCAATAGGACCAAATTCCTCAATTTCAAAAGGTAAAAGTTTTCCAATCAATGTATCCCTAGTTATTGATGTATTAGGCATTGTTCTCAACTCATTTATAGCAATAACCTTCATTTTATATGCCAGTGGCAATCCTCTTACAGTTTTTGAAACAATTTCATCCTCACTGAAGGTTCCTCCACAACATTTAATACCCAAAACAATTTCATTTACTCTTTCCATAAAAGTAATCCTTTCATCTTCTTCCATTTTCAGATGTTCATACCTGACTCAGAAGCTTTCAAGTTTTGCAATTTTGACTATGGAATCTCCTTCATTTAGTGTTTCCAAATGATCCCAAATAGCTTTAGCGGTAGACCTATCTGATAATCTGATGATTTGTTGATCTGATAAAGTGCTCAAAAGTGCTTCTCTTGCTTTGCAATCATTTTCCTTGTCTTTAGCCAAGGTAGTTGGACTGGGCTGACCAACTACAACAGTAGTGTAACCTTTCTTTGTAACTTCCCAGACATCTTTGCCAATACAATTCAGATGTGTCTCCATTATGATATTCCATATGCCATAGTTGGTTCCATCAAGTTTAAAACTGTCCTTCCTGAAATAATTAGTAGACATTGGATCTCCTCAAGCTGTTAAACTTTTGCAAAAAGAGGACTATGCTCTGATACCAATTGTTAGGTCATAGAGACAACTAAGAGGGGGGGGGGGGGGGGGTGATTCATTTGTCAACTAAATTCAAACCAAAAACAACTTAACCAACCTAATACTTAATACCAATAAACCAATTAAGTATGCCGGTAGATAGTTTTAATAGTTAATAGCTATACCGATAAAGATTAATGTATGAAACACAAACACAAAGTCGTCCACAACACATAACACCAATATTTGTACGTGGAAACCCTGTAAGGGGAAAAACCATGGTGGGAAACCTTACCCACAATCAGATGATACTACTGTAGATAGTAAGTGTACATAAATGGGGTCTGCACATGCAGAAAGGCCAACAGCTTAGAGCTCATTGCTCAATCACAAAATGGGATTCACACTGACTACAGTTGGATGGTTAAATCCAATAAGAATCTATTGTGCAAAATAGCATCTTCATATGCTAGATTCAATACCGGTGTAATGTTGATATGCTTCCACAAAAACCTAGCTTCACCTTCAAATGATGTCTTCATGTATAGCTCTACTTAATCTCGCATATACCTTCACTCAATTCTTTTTTGCATTCCACATTCGATCTTACAAATAAGATCTTACATTTATACCATAACCTAAGACCAATTTTAGTAGGTCAGTTGTACAAGATATTACAATAAAAAATTTTTACAAACAATATAATATCTGATGCAATAACCAATTAAACATGTTAGCTTAATGCATTTACAACAATAATTAATCATCTCTATAGCATGCCATGCTGATCTGGAAAAGGTAAACCTATTGGTGTAACCCTAGGTAACCCTGGACCTATTTGCCAGTAAAAGAAAATATGCAAATATGAATATACTGATGAAAAAAAATCTAGGACAAGATGTCCAAATGATGTCTTTGATATCACCAAGTGTCTTCCACATAATTCTGAGTGTTGGTGATCATTATATCCTGTCGATGAACCATATACCAATAACTATGCAATAGTTACTTGCTTGCCGGTCAATGCTGCTGGATCTCCAAAGTGCTAGTGTTTTAGTAGGTGTTGACATCAATGACAAAACCATACCAAAATACCAACACCTCTTTCTTTGCATCATCCCCTTTATCCTATTCACTGGTGTCACCACTTGGTGCAGTATCATCCCTTGGAACCTTAGGAATTTCTCCAATATTCTATTCCACCAGAGGATTCTAACTGATCTTTGCATGAAGAGTTACACTTGGCTGATCTGTCGAATGTCTCAGTCTGAGTTTCACCCTTCTGATCATCTGGGACACCTGCATGTACTTCTAGATGAGAAGTTTCTTCCTTTTGAGCAACATCATCATATAAAGGTCGTTCTTTATGCTCCTTTTCCATATTTCTTCAGTTTCTTTCCTTACTTCTTCAACCTTGCCAATCATTAGCTCGTTTACCCTATTTTTGCTCCCAAATTTCTTCTTATTGGCTTGTTCAATGAGTTTATGTGCTTCTTCTTGAGAGATACAAGTGCAGACATTTATCAGTTCACACTTTTTCATCTCTTTATCTACTCTACTGGTGGTCAACCTTCTAGTATCAAGAATGCTGCACAAATCCTTTGGGATGCTATGTTCCACCTCAATCAAGGATTTGCAGAAGTTGTGTAAATTCAAAACAACAAATTCCTCAACTTTCCTTTAATCATCCTCAACAATATTTTCATAATATGCTCCAATGTTTTTTAGATTACCATCAACAATTATTTAATCAATCAATTGTTTTGTTGTCAATGGGGGATAAAAGATATATTTCCCTTTTAGATTAGTGGATTCGAGGTCTTTATCAATTTTGTTCTTAGCCTTCTTCCTCTCTTAGGTCTTTTGGTTAGAGTAGATTCTAATTTAGCCTTCTTGGTCTACTGAGCTCCACCCGACTGAGGTTTCCTTTCTACTCTGACAAATTTTTCTTTTACTACTTCTTCATCTGTTTCAGTGTCAGATGCAACCGAAAACATATAAACATAAGTCCTCTTTGGTTTCTCCTTCTACTTTAGAACTCCTTTATCGGATGAGCTCTAACCTTTATAAGGCTTTGTCAGAGTAGGGGATGACTTGGTCTCCTTAGGATTTACCTTGGAAGGAACCGGTTCAACCTTGGGCTTCTTTGACTCCTCCTTAGCTTCCATTTGAGCTTGCTTCTCCCTTTCTTTATTTACTTCTTCTCTAGTGAATCCCATCTGTATAGCCACTTCTTAAACCATTTTGGATACCTTTCTTTTTATTGTCATTTGAGTGAACTTCTTATGTAGCTCCATATCTTTCTTCTTGAAGGTACCAAATCTAGGCTCTTTGGGGCGCATTGGTTTACTTAAGAGATGTTGAGCATAGACCTCAATGGTTTGACCATCATCCTCATAACCCATTGGAAAAATCCAAATTGTCCTAGGCTCCACTACCTCCATGTGGAATTGGTCCTTGTCAACCAGGAAATAGATAGAGTTTTTATATATTTCTACCACTTCCTTAGGAATCCTTTCCCTATCCTTCATCTCGCTTTGGAAGATTTTGAAGAAACTCCACAAAGTGGTTGTCTAGTTCTCCTTGTTTCCCAATCTCTACAAACCTTTCTTGATTTGGGTGGCTACCAACATGTCAAATGCACACTGAACTTCATTTGTTCTAGGAATCAGATTCAGAAAGTATAGTGCCAGACAAATAATCAATGAACCAAATTTAAATACATGTTTCTTGTCAAATTTAATCTTCTTTAGGTTGCTAAGAAGCTCTTCAAGAAGGGTTGAGCATAGATCATATTTTATATCCTCCTTCACCATTTGATATGTTGCATAAATTGTTGTATTGGATGCAAAATTTAGTCTACTAGACTGGTAAACTTTATATCCAATGATGATAGATGCAAATCTCACATCATGTTCCAAAATATCATCAATTGCCATAGATCTATTGTCAAATTGAACACCGATTACTTTTGTAATGGTTGTTTTTGAAACCTTCCTTGGATTAGGTTTTCCATCGGTTTGATCCAAGAACATGACTGCATGAAGGGTCTGCTTGGTTATCTTATATGGTTTGTCTAGCCAAATAAACTCATCATGCACACAACTTAGAATGTATCTCACCCATTCATCTTCATTGAAAAATGGGAAGTGAACAAATTGTGTGAAACCCTTCCTCTGTAGCTGAGAATATATATTTCAGCTTGGGGTTTCCATCTTTGTCCTAGATATGTTTATTATTTTTTGCTAGGATTTCCTCATTTCTGGTTTCTTCAATAATGCAGTGAATATAAGCTCTCACATCATCAACATGCAGAACTCCATATGGTATAGATGAGAAAGCACTGTTTGGATCATCCTCTATAGACTTAAATGTATGTTTCTTAAATTATGGCCTTTCACATTTAGAATCCTCAACTACCAAAGGTGTATTAACATAAGAAGATGTCATTTCAATAATTTTAGGGTTAAAAATATGCTTTTGTAAATACCTCTTGTTCCTGATGGATGCATAATAACCTTTGTTGGATCACCTCAAGCTCTTGATTGCCTTGGAAACTGGTTCGCCTTGCTCTGTTGCTTCAACTCTTTGCTCGCAATGTGAGAAATGATTCATATTTTTCCCTTTTTAACTTTGCAAACCCTAATTTTAAGCTGACATAAATGCACTGATAAGGTTCAACCGGATACCCTCTTCTACATAAATAGACTTACTAGATTCAAAGATTGATATGATGAAGTTTGAATAATCATTTATATGCATCTGCAATAAACCATGATCTCGATCATAGATCTCTTTAGGGGGTTTTACAATATTTTTTATGAAAATGCCACCCCCTAAGGCCAAAAGCCTTACTTATCGGATGAAGATCCTGCATCGGATTCAGGTGCAAATCCACCATCTACCTTAGATTCATCTTTTCTTACCCACATCTTCTCATGCTTATTCTTGATCTATTCTAATTTCATTTTGCC
The DNA here is from genome assembly GCF_030272615.1 of Cryptomeria japonica. NCBI lineage: Eukaryota > Viridiplantae > Streptophyta > Pinopsida > Cupressales > Cupressaceae > Cryptomeria > Cryptomeria japonica. Next base: position 609,428,632 of record NC_081407.1, read on the forward strand.
TTTCTCATCTGATTTGTCTTTGTTTACTAGAGCATGATTCTTGCTTCCACAATACTTTGCAATGTGATCAGTTTTGTTGCATGCATGGAAAACAACATTTTTCTGCATAGGTCTTAAATTCATCTGATTTGGTCTCATCGTGCATTGGTTAGAGATATATTCAAATATCCCACAAGCATAACATCTCTTATTCTAAAAATTCTTCATTACTGCTTTGCACATGTTTGACTTGTGACCAAAATTATTTCATATGAAACACTAACTGGTAAAGGTAGGACCATTGTTCATATTGATCATTCCATTATTCATCCTACTTATGCATTGATTTTCCACATGACCAAATTTATTGCAAATAAAACATCTACCGTTGAATTTATGGGAATTAGGTTATCTTACTAGAGGATTATTTCTCTTCTTACGATTAGGTTTTTCATTACCTTGTCCAGATCCAGAGGATTCTCCCTTCTCAAATACAAGTCCTCTCATGTCTTTTTCATGTCTCTAAATTTCTAGCATCTCATCAAGCCTTGCTAAGATAGCATTAAATTTGTCTTTGTATTCATTTGCAAAAGCAAGTTCATTTCTTAAGGCAACAATCTATCTTTCAATTTCTTGACCATCATTCCTTCATTGTGTTAACTCAAGCTTCAACTGATCATCGTCATAGGTAATCCTGAAGCATTCATCTAATATGTTCTTCAATGATTGGGTTAGGTATTCTTCATTCCTCTTCTGGTATTCAATCTCCTTAGTTAGCTTCATCACAATGGATTAAATTTCATTCTTCAATACAACATTCTCTCTAGCAAGCTTATCACATTCATCAACTTCATTCTTCTTTCTCCTTAAGCTTGTCCATCAGCTCTTTCCTCTTATCTCTTGAAGTGTCCACTTGATCTTTCAAATCATTAATGAAGTTTTCAACTATGTTTAGATTTCTCTTTAAGGAACTTATCTCATTTCTTGTTGCATCAAGAACATCAATTGCCACACAAAGTTGTCTCTACAAACCAGAATCCATTGACCCAATCTCCTAGACCTTTCTCAAGTGGTTAGGTTTCCTTGAAGGAACTAGGATCTGATACCAATTGTTGGAATCAAGGATCACTGAGAGGGGAGGGTGAATCATTGATCTACCTATAAATAAAATTTATAACTTAATCTAAAACTACCAAAAGCATATCCAAGAAAGTAAAATGCAGAAACACAAGATAATCAACCACAAGATCATAACACTAGGATTTTTATGTGGAAACCCAAATGGGAAAAACCATGGTGGGATTTGAACGCACAATATTATTCCACTATGGCCAGTAGCAAAAAAAATTTATAAGAGGGGAATGCACTAGCATTCAAGCACACTACCTAGAGCTTACCACTCAATTACAATAAGGCCTATAACCCCAGAAGACTCACTACCTTACAAATAATTTACAATGATGAATTACAATTGTTGAGCTCCAAAATAGCATCAGACAATTCCTAGATGAGCTCTAGTTAGGTGCAAAATAAATGACTGTATCTGCTCTACAACTCTGTTATGTTTTCTTATTAGTCAGCTACCGGATCAAGAATGCACATGTGGAACTACACCAAAAAGGTTTCTCGGTCACTACTTGCTCATATCACACCGCATCACATAGCAAAAAGCTCTTCTACATCAATCTTATATATCCACAATCATAAACAAAATAATTATCAAGTCGACCTATAATGTAATGTGTAATCATGACTTGGCTTGAACCAAATCACTAAAAACACATGTTTATCAATGGCTAAATGATGATAAAATGATTCTATAAGTTTTTCCTATCACCCTATACATGATTCTAACCACTACAATCACAAGGAAGCTTCCAGATAAAAACTGCTCTTCTTATCTTGAATTATTGGAGCCAGATTACCAGATACTGGACCACTCCTCCAGAAACTATAGCTTCCACATAGAATTATCATGAAGAATTTCCATCAATGAGAACCCTAAACCATTATCCATGCACCAAAATTTACTGGATGAGTCTCAATTTCCAACATGTTCCTAATGAGTTTTTTTCTTTCGTTATTGTCAATATTTGCTTTGAGAATGTTTAGCTATCTTATATTCACAGTGAATGATGCTTTGTATTCAAACTATTATAGAATCTTGAATTTGTCCTAGATCTATTTCTTCTAATAGTTTTCTACTTCTACAAACTCAATGGCATTAGCTCCGTGACCTCCAAGAGTTGCAACATCTTTGTCCTTTAGCTTTTCATGAATAGTATAATTGATGATGGTACCATATTTTATATATGAAAGGTACCCCTACCCCTTGGATTTGGGTTCAAACCTCTCATTCATTTTTCCACAATAACCATTTAAACATCACTAATATCAAAATAGTCATTTCTTTCATTATAGCAGTTATGTCCTCACGAAAAACAATAAAAACTCTTTTTGAGTAGCGATACATTTTTCAAAACAAAACTTTGCTTTAAAGAGAAAAAAATGAGGTAGCAAGAGCATTCCCTAGAAGGCAAAAACTATTCTCAAATTAAAGAACAAATTATAATGGCACTCAACACATTAGGGTATGTCTAAAACCATACATCCTTCAACATCATATGTTGAATCATTTATATTGCTATTGCAACTTTTGAAATATACTATCTATGACATGGGATCTTGTGCTCTCTCCTTCAGATTCCTTGGACAAGTTAACCGTGATCTAAAAAGTGTAGTTATAGATTTGAAGTAATATAATTCAACTTGACTTTTATTACTCTTAGATGTCATGGAAGAGCAAAACTTGACTTTATGTCTTGTTTTACTTTCAAAGTGCAATTTTCTTTTACTAAACCTAATAAAAACATGAGTTTACTTTGAGTTAGAAACATCCTTTGTGAAAATAGAAATTGGATGTGGACTAAAAGTATTCCCTCCAAAAGCTAAAATAAATCCAACACATTTTCCAAACACCACGTATTCTTCTCAAAGATACATTCTTATGAAAATAAATTTCCAACAATATCATGTAAACAAAGTTCTTGACCCCATATAAAAAACTAAGGATATAAAAGAGTTAAATAAAATCTGAAAAAAAACTTTAAAACCTAGCATTGACAAAAAAATTAACTTGAGAACCCTCATACCAAACTAAAAGACCAAGATATCATGAATCTTTTGTTGAACACAACATAACACTAAGAGGGGGGGTGAATTAGTGCTTTCCAAACTCTTCCCTTTTCAATCCTATGTGTATATTGATGAATACTAAGAGAGGGGGGGGGGGGTGAATTAGTATGCTAAAAAATACTATAAGCAAACTCTTAAATAGTTTAGCAGATAACTGGTGTAGCAAATTCACTAATAAACTGGTTAAGATAAATGCAAACCAAATAGCAAACAAAGCATTCACCCACAAAAGCACAATCACCATAACACAAGATATTTGACATGGAAACCCGAATGGGAAAAACCATGGTGAGTAGAAACTCACAAGTAACTATTTGCAGAATAGTAACTAGATCGGTTAAGGTCATACAATATTCTTCACCAGAACAGATCCTGTTAGGAATCTAGATCTCTGTTAGGAGATAAGTCCTGTTAAAGACTATACCTTAGAGGATTTAAGATCCATAGTTGTGAACCACCTTTTTAGAGGATTTACAAAGGCTTTGCTGAGCCTACCCAGTTAAGGGCTTTAGAGTTGTCAAAGATGTGAGTAATCAACAAGTGAATGATCTAGATAATAGCACAATATGCTTAATTAGATCCTTGATAGCTCCTTGTTAATGCATTTCAGCATTACTTCAGTCTTCTATATATGCACACTCTATTTCTTAAATGATTGCACATAGTAACCTTCCCTTCTCTATGTCACATACAAAACCTAGACATGATGTCCTTATAAAGGAATCTGATTTCATGTCGGTCCAATAAGAGTAGACTACAAGTTCCTAGGTGTAATACATCTAGATACATTTGGTAACATGACACAAAAACACCACCAAAGTGTCGGTGGTTGATAACTCATCACACATTACAATAATACCAGTTGGTAACTCATCACAAATATATATTAGCTAATACAATATACTAATTACCGATTGTCAAAAATGAAGATAGGAAGATTGTAGTGTTCTGATAAAAAATTGACTACCGTTCAGGTCCTTTGTTCCACTTGAGATCCTTATACCACTTGGGGTCTTCAGTCAATCTGTGACTACTAAACCATCTTCTGCAAAATACTGATAGTCTAAAGACTACACATTCAATGACATATAATACTAGTTGAAACAACTACTAGTTGAGCATAACTCATACATCAAGTAAGTGTGTGTCCATCAATGACAATCAAAACATCATCAAAATACCAACATATATACTAGTTAGAAGATCTAACATAAAACACACATATCAGTTTGATAGGAGGATGACACAGATGCAACCACATACAAAAGGGACATCACATAACATAGGATGTATGACGAAAACCCAACATTGTAAAAACCTTGGTGAGAAACGTTGTTGGAGTCTATTGCTCCAATCCAGCCTCACAATGAAACATTCAATTACAACATTTAGGGAAACAACCCAAGGAGCACCACTCCTACTTTAGGGCACCAACCCAAGGAGCACCAACCCCTGATTTAGGGCACCAACCCTTACATTGAGCACCAACTCAGTGATTACAAGATCATATAATAAATACAAAAGTAATCTCCTTATTACAAATGAACTTTGTAACTCTCATGCAAGTCTCTCCACTGGTTCACCTCTATACAAATCTTTATTGGTTTTCTGCTCACCTTCACTTTGCTGCAACCTTACCAATTTAGCCTTCTACTTCTTCTCTTCTCTTCCTTTTCTCTACTCTGCCTTTTCTCTACTGACACTCTATTCTATCAGATGCACTATTTCTTGCCACCACCACTACTCTTCACTTTGATTTCTGTCAATTTTCTCCTTACCGGTTAGGCTCTACTCAGATCTAACCTTGTTATATCTTCACAGACACTCCCACAACACATCTACACTTTCTCTGTCTTTCTGTAGGTTCTAGCATCACTGGTTCACACCTTTTCAACTTACTTTATAGTTAACCAGTTACTTTGATCTTGTCAGTTAGGAAAATGCTAAACCCTCTCACCAGTTATACCTCCAACACTCAATCTTTATGATCTTGGATGAAGTCTCTGACTAGTAAGCTCTCTACTGCTCTTTCACTCTTAATCCTTCATCATCTGGCCTGCAACATCATCAATCATCTTCATACATGAGTCGGCATATCTATACTTGATTTTTCCTACCATGACCAACATTCAAACTTCTGGGGTGCTAGGGTTTCTTCATCAACCCTAAGGAAAACCAAATCCAATCAGATCTCCTTCCAGAGATCGACCACCTGCAATGGAACAATCAGACTCCACCAATTCTGTTGCATTTAGAACATATTTTCCTTATTTGGAAAACATGACATCTCTTTCAGTTTGCACTTGTCAAACACATATGAAGCAATCACACAGATAGCTTCACCTACCCTGATCAACACCTTGACACTCAACCTCGATCATGCAGTCACTAAATTAGATCTTTATCATTTGATCAGTCTCGGGCCACATCCTTTTTCTCTCAACCTTTGAAACACGCTATCGATAGTAATGTTGACCAGTCACCACCTACCTCATCAGCAACACTTCACTGACCATAGTATGCATGACACTTGTCTCCTGCATGTCATCTTTGTTGGCATCAACCTCTTCTTAGTCTTCTATGTCAATCTAGACAAGATCAAAGACCATACACATAACTAGATTTATTTGTCGATTTACAAACCCTATTGATTATACCCTAATCAGTCTATCTTCAAACTAGCACTTTTCTGCTCTGTCGGTGGAACACCTTTACCAGTCATCACACATGCAAAACCGCAACATACTCAACTTCATTAGACAAGATTTATTCACTCGTCACTTTATCTTGCTCACAAGTCGACATGCTTACTGGTAACCACCTTGATGACACCATGTCATCAACCTTGAACAATCTCCATCTATCTGCATCTATGACAACACTTTTCTCTATCTTCAATCCAGTTGTACTCTCTATCTACAACTAATTCAACTTTACCTTCTTCATCAATAGATCAGTTCTCTTATCAACTAGTTTGTCAAAGTGACAAACCTATCCTTCCTTATCTATACCAACAACTCATCATGTCTACCCTTGTTGATCTGATGGACATATCTAATTTCATGTAGCTAAGGAAACTTAGTGTTTCATCGATTCATTTGGTGTGAGCCTTCAATCACCTACATTCTTCTCTTTGTCTTATCTCAGAGGACTATGATGCACTCCATGCATAATAGGAGTTAATCTCTACTTCCTAGTGAGGGTGGATCCTTGTCATCTACATCCAGTATTGCACCAATATGGCTTCCCTTTTTGAGTAGGCATATCTTCAAATGGGCACATATCATCTTGTTGGGAAAACTCTTTGTGAGCCTTCTCCTTCTCTGGTGATTGCATCTTTATCTGATGGGAATCCTGCTATTTCATATCCAATCATCCAACATCCAACAACATACCGGTTGGCACTTCTACATTAGATCACTCTGCTTGCACACTTTCCAGTTGGAAACAATGTACTACCAACATACCACTTACTAGTTGTTATACCATACCGGTCTCCTATACATGTCTTCAACACAAGTCAACACTAATTTATGTATCAGTGACTCCAATGGCCATTGTGCAGCTAGATGACACTCTCTTCCTTACTGATGACCTGCCATACTAGTTGACATCAATGAAACTATTTCTGATATGCATCAATGACAACACTTCTCATCAATCTCCCATACCAGTTGCCATCATATACCAGTTGAGATCAATGACAACACAATGCCAACAATCTCCCCCTTTAGCATTTATGTCAACACATGTAGTATCTGAGATACTACATATTCTCTCTCTCAGGTGCAGGGCACCTATCAAATTTTGGTTTGATCTAAGATTTTTTTGTGTTGTCTTTCAAGTTGTAATAAATGGACCAACCATTTAAGACTCAATGAAGCCATGGTTGAGTTGTCCAAGCTTTTGTTGTCTTCAGGATGTTGATATCCTTGAAGATGTAATGTTGATGTTGTTTACAGGAGCACTACTCTAAATCAGAGTCATCATGTAATAGGGTGTCATGTATTTTTTTAGGTCTCCTAAGATAAATTGAGGTCCTTTTTGAGCCTTGGAATGCATTGGAGTGCAAAGTTACATTCTCAGGAGGAAAAGAGGTAAAGTTGCTAAGCAACATTTGCAATTTTGGCAAAAAGTTGCATTTTTGTTGATTGGTGATGAAAGTTGGTTCAACCAACTGAATCATGAGGATATAAGACAAAAAAAATGTCATTGTACAGTTTGGAGGATTTGGGAATGCAAAGTTTTGTTTGCATGAAAAAACTTTGTTTTACACTGTTTTTGACTTTTTTCCTTGTTTTGTTGCATTGTATGGTCCAATATAGACTTGTCAGAAGAATATGCATTGTAGGGAATGAGAGTTTGGTGAATCTACTTTCTGAAAAGGTAGATATCCAATCTTGGTTGTGGCTAGTTGCAGAGATTAGAACCATTCTCTGTGATTAGGTGCAAAACCCTTATAAAGTAGGGTTTACGGAAAAATGGCTCTAACCTGCGCATCCACTGATGGCACCAGTTGAAATCATGTGCAATTATAGGTTAGGGTATTTAAATATTTTTAGAGAAATTTGTGTGATTTTGTAGATCTTTTTGGTGGAGTTACAATGATACCCTAGGCTCATAGCTAGGAGTCGGTGAGTCTAGGACAACAAAAGATGTGCGATTTCAGAGCACATGTGGATTGGTAGAAGAAAATTTGAGACATGGGTGGATACCACTATGAGTTCCCTTAAATAATCCTTGATTAGTGTTTGCAGATGTGTTGACTAGTGAAGCTTTCCAAAGCCATCTTTGCAAGTCACCCAGGTAGGCCTAAAACCCTTGAAAATAGGACATTATTAGAAACTCCATGTGTACGAAGACCCCAGATGGAATTTTGAAATATTGTAAGTAAATTTGAAAAGGGTTTCCATAAATGTAATTTATTTGTGGTCTTGTGTGGGAATATTTAAAACTAAGCCCTAAAAACTGTGATAGGAGGGGTAATTGCATTAGGCCTATTTGGAGCCCGGTAGAGACAAAGTGAGGTTGAGAAAGCTTGGCAATGGGATTGAAGGTGCTCAAACCCCTAAAATACATCAAATAAACTATTTAAATTCATTTTACACACATAGAAAAAGTTGGTGAAGTAAGATCCTTTGCAGAGGATGTTGGAGCCCTTGGAAGTGGTGTTAGAGATTGAGGTGGAATCCTCAATAGGAAGTTTGATTGTTAAAGATCAGTGGATATACCTTGGACGCAAACCAAATTGCATTAGGCCTTGAAGTTATAACTAGAAAAACCCCTACTAAGTACCATTGGATGGGATTGAGGAGTTAAAGGGTTGATGAGAGCAACAATGACAACTAGGTGATTAGAAATTACTCCAAGAATCTCTGCATCACTCTCCCCCTTTGTGTGTTCTATGGATTCTCACATGTGTAGTATTTGGCATACTACAAAATCTCTCTCCCTATTTCACAACAAGGGAAAAGGGAACCATCAAGGTTTCCCTCCTCCTTGTGTCTATCAGGCATTGACAGAGTTTTCTATCCCCCTTTTTCTCTACTAGATGATTCTCCTCCTTTAACCTTCATACTTTGCATCCTCTCAATTCACAACACTCGAGATGGAGAGATCAACCACTGAATCACACCAACTTCTCACCAACCAAGTGTATATACAAATCAGATACACATGCTTATACAAGTCTGAAACCAATTGAAGGCTAATGTGTCAGTGAATACAACTTACCTTCTGGTAAAACTACATCATCTTCCCTTTAATGTGAGAAAGTTATTCTAACTCCAATTTGTTGATACCAAGTGTTGAAGCTAACATTGATACCAATTGTATCTTCTTTGATACCAAATGCATGTTCTCTTGTGCAGGTAACTCCCACTCTTTGCAAGAAACACTCTTGGTGGTCTAGTTGTGATTTCAATTAAGTACAAATTGAATAGACATTGAAATACCTCACAACCCTAGACCGATGAGCACATACTAGTACATCCATAGACACTTTCACTCCCTCTATGTCCAGCAAGTTTTATACAAGTCAGAAAACATAACTGTCAACTCCCTTGAGTCAAAGATCTTAGGTCCTCATTGCCTGTCAGGTTCTGAGCGGGAGTTTAGTAGCCCCTTATACTAGTTCAGCTATACACATGTGATCAATTGATGATCTTTCAACTCCATTATACACATCATAGCTTATGGCATGATCTTAGATGTACATAGTGTCATACAATATCATTATCATGCCATATATCAAAATGGTTAGCCCAAAACAATGCATGTATACATGATCAACTACTGGGTCAACATATGTCATTCAGGACTTTTCCAGTACCACTCGAGACATAAACACCTCAATCCATGCTATTGGAGTTAATGCAATGATCCCAAAAATCATTGACTTACATAACCTACAATACTAGTTAGTATTCATATCGGTTACCTATACTTGTCCATCAACACCTACACTGGGATACTTTCCTCTAATTCCTGACTTCTTATGCCAAGTGCCTGTGATTCCAATAGAAATTTGAATCATCCACTGACATACACAATAGTAATCCTTCTCTTGTATGTATATGTGTATCCAGGGCAATAACTACACACACTACCATCTCATCTTCTTCCTTCTCACCGACAACAACCTGTTCTCCTATTTGTCCTCTTCTATTGAGGGGGTGAATGATATGGTCAATGTGTAACTCCTCCTATTGTCCTACCTCTCCTTTTAAGCCTTAGGATATATCACCTATGCATTGAATTCACAATGTTAGTCAATGGTTGCATCTTCTTGTTTCTTCTTCCATACCTGCTTAGTCTCATTCTTCTTCCCATTGGTAGTCTCTAGAGCAAGTCTCACATTTTTTTGTTGATGGACCTTTCTCTACCAGATTCTGCCTCATGATCAGAAACATTGTTATAGAAGAAAACTATGTTCATTCAAATCACATAATTGGAAAAACCTTATGTTAATCTGATTAGACCATCTTCTTCTAGTCATATTGTTGCAACCGGTTACCAAAACCGGTGGACCTCTTGATCTTGTAGGGACATTTCTCCTTTGGTTCTATATATATCTTCGACTTCCATATTCTCTATATCCATTTCCAAGTTGAGTATAGTTGTGTTACTAGTTGTCATATGACTGCAAGTTTATCCTTCTGCAATTATGAATTCTATGGCCAAAGCCATTACACCTTCGACAGACAACAATATTGTTTCTAGGAAGAGCATACTATCTATTAATAGTCTTCATTCTACATCCATCTTCTCTATGGCCATATTCTTTGCAAGTGAAGCAAAAACCGGTAAAGAATGGCATTTGACACAAATTTATTTTGCCATGCATGAGAATATCTTACCGGTTTAGTATCTCCATATCTGCTTCTCCAAGGATTGATCCTAGGTTGTTCACTTTCTGTAGTTATTCCATCTAATCCCTTCTTTTCCCACACTTTCTTTGTCTTGTGGGTGGTAGTATTTCCTTGTCTTCTACTAGTAGGAGGTCTTCTATGTTGTCTTCTTCTGTTCTTGCTTCCAGTGAAGGTGCCTTCTCCCATTGTTCATTTTTCTTTGGGATCGGTATTTTTTTTCCTTCTTGCAGCATCGGTCTTCACCCTTAGCTTCATGCCTTCACCGATTGCAGTTAGATCAACCTTCTTCCTAGGAGTGTTCTAGACACTGAAGGTCCATCCCTTGTTATCTCCATTAGAGGAGACAAACATAATGTCTTTATGGGGGACATTCTTGCTAGTAGAGCATTCATTGACACCACTTCCTAATCCTCTGGTATCCTTGGTAAGCTTCTGTTTCTTTAGCATTTTATCCAAGGCATCACCATTGCCATCAAACCAGATTCTCACCTTGAGCTCATCCTAACATTTCTCAAGGTCATTTCAGAGATTCTCCATATCTCCTTCTTGGCCTCTAGCTCAAATGCTAGATCTTTACACCTACATTCCTTGGTGTCTTCTTGTTGAGTCTTCAATTCTAAGATACATTTCTTAGATTCTTCAAGACATTTAATTAATTGGTTTTGTTCCACAACTACAACATTCTTGAACAACTTGCATTCATTCCTCACTCTACTAAGTTCTTTGAGAGCACTTACAAGTTCTCCTTCAAGATCAACTTTTTTTTCTTCTTCTTCACTATCACTGCCAAACTTCACTATCACTACCAAACACATCTTGCTAATAGGAATGATCTGTATGATCATTGTTAGATGTGTGCCTCTCATCTTTTGATTCATGAGCCATGAAGAGGTGGGTCCCTTCTTCATCATTTCTACTACTACTCACTGATCTATCTTCATCTGCAAACTCGTGTTACATTTTCCTTCTTGTTTCCACAAATCATTTTTGTAGTGCTAGGCTCATTTCTATATAGATTCATTAATTTGTCCCATAAGCTCTTTACCAATTTGCATCTATCCACCTATGAGGAAACATCATCTTAGAGCCCACAAAATATAGCCTTCATTGCTACATCATTGCACCGGTATCTTCTTTCTACTTCTAAATCAGTGGGAGGGCCAACTTGACTATGGCAGGCATTAACAATTGACATCCACACATCAAACCCTAAAGAGGATAGGTAGACTTCCATCCTATGATTCCAAATAGAATAATTTAAACCATAAAAAACCTAGAATAGGGGGTTGACACTAAATAAACCATTGTGTTTAAATACTATAATCTACCCAAGATGGATAAAGCTTATCAACCAAGAATCTAGGCTTTGATACCAATTGTTGAACACAAGATCCCATTGAGGGGGGGGTAAATCAGTAGTTTCCAAACTCTTCCCTTTTCAATCCTATGTGTATTAACTGGTTAGCAGATCTAGCATAAAGCACAAATACTGGTTAGATAGGAAGATGATACAGATGCAACCACACACAAAAGGGACATCATATAACACAGGATCTACCAGGAAAACCCAACATGGGAAAAACCTAGGTGAGAAATGTTGCTGGAGTCTACTGCTCCAATCCAGCCTCACAATGAAACATTTAGTTACACCATTTAGAGCACCAACCCAAGGATAACCACTCCTTTAGGGAACCAACCCAAGGAGAACCAACCCCTAATTTAGGGCACCAACCCAAGGACCACCAACCCCTACACTGAGCACCAACTCAATGATTACAAGATCATATAATAAATACAAAAGTAATCTCCTTGTTATAAATGAACTTTGCAACTCTCATGCAAGTCTCTCTACCGGTTCACCTCTATATAGATCTTTGCTAGTTTTCTTCTCACCTTCACTCTACTACAACCTTATCAGTTCAACCTTTTGCTTCTTCTCTGCTCTACCTTTTCTCTGCTCTACCTTTTCTTTGCTCTACCTTTTCTCTGCTCTTCCTTTTCTCTGTTAGCACTTTGTTCTATCAAACGCACTATTGCTTCCCACCACTAGTACTCTTCTCTTTGATCTTTGTTAGTTTTCTCCCTACCAGTCAGGCTCTACTTGGATCTAACATTGTCGGATCTTCACCGACACTCCCATAGCACAGCTACACTTTCTCTATCTTTCTATAGGTTCTAGCATCATCGGTTCACACCTTTGCAACTCACTTTGTAGTTAACCGATTACTCTAATCTTACCAATTAAGCCACTACTAAACCCTCTCACTAGTTGTACCTCCAACACTTAGTCTTTATGATGTTGGATGAAGTCTCTAACTAGTTGTCTCTCTACTACTCTTTCACTCTAAATCCTTCATCATCTAGTTTGCAGCATCATCAATAATCTTCAACCATGATTCAACATATTTATAATTGAGTTTTCCTGCCATGACCAACATTCAAACTTCTAGCATGCTAGGGTTTCTTCATCAACCCCAAGGCAAACCAAATCCAATCAGATCTCCTTCTAGAGATCAACCACCTATAATGGATCAATCAAACTCTACCAATTATACTACATTCAGACAACATTTGCCCTAATTGACAAACACGATACCTCTTTCAGTCTGCACTTGTCAAACACCAATGAAGCAATCATGTAGATAGCTTCACCTACCCTAATCAACATCTTGACACTCGACCTCAATCATGAAGTCACCAAATCAAATCTTGAGCCGCACACTTCTACTCTCAACCCATGAAACATGCTATCAACATTAATGTTGACCAGTCACCACCTACCTCACTGACAACACTTCACCAACCATAGTATGCATGACACCTTTCTCATGCATGTAAACTTTGTGAACATCCACTTTACTAATTCTTTTGTGTTGTTCTAAACAAGATCACCGACCAACCACACAACCGCATTTATCTATTGGTTATACCCTAACTAGTCTACTTTCAAACTAGGACTTTGCTTCTCTGCCAGTGGAGTACCTTTATTGGTCATCACACATGCCAAACCACAACATAATCAACTTCATTACACAAGATCTCTTAACTTGTCACTTTGTCTTTCTCACTGGTGGACATGCTTACCGGTAACCACCTTGATGACACCATGTCATCAACCTTGAACAATCTCCATCTTTCTACATCTGTGTCAACACTTTTCTCCATCTTCAATCCAGTTGCACTCTCTGTCTACAACTAATTTAAGTTTGCTTTCTTCATCAATAGACTAGTTCTTTTATCAATTAGTTTGTCAAAGTGACAAACCTATCCTTCCTTCTCTATACTAGTAACTCATCATGTCTACCCTTATTGATCTGGTGCACATCTTTGATTTCATGCATCTAAGGCAACTTAGTGTTTTACTGATTCATTCGGTGTGATCCTTCAATCACCTTCCTTCTACTCACCTGTCTTATCTTAGAGGACTATGATGCATTCCATGCATAATAGAAGATAAGCTCCACTTTCCAGTGAGGGTGGATCCTTCTCATCTGCATCTGGTATTGCATGGCTTCCCTATTTGAGTAGGCATATCTTCAAACAAGCACATATGATCCTATTGGGCACACTCTCTATGAGTTTTCTCATCATCTGGTAATTGCATCTTTATCTAGTGGGAGTCTTGTTATTTCACATCCAATCATCCAACATCCAACAACATACCGATTGGCATTTCTGCATAAGCTCACCCTACTTGCACACTCACTAGTTGGCAATAATGCATTGCCAACATACCACTTACTAGTTGTTATACCATACCGGTCTCTTGTCCATGTATTCAACACAAGTTAGCACTAACTTGTGTATTGGTGACTCCAATGGTCATTGTGCTGGATGACACTCTCTTCCTTATCGGTGACCTGCCATTATAGTTGACATCAATGACACCATTTTCGATATGTATCAATGATAACACTACTCATCAATCTCCCATACCGGTTGCCATCCTATACTAGTTGACATCAATGACAACACAATGCCAACATCTTTGATAAGATAAGAGCCCCTCAAGCATTTAAATCATAAAAAACTAAATTGGGATAATGGGTAGGTTAATCTTCTTGTATAATTTTCCATTTTTTTTGCATGATTTTGCTTAGACTTCTTCCAAATTATATTGTTCAAACTCTAAGCAGCTCTCACAAATATTTCTACATTCAGATCTACTAGCAATTACAATAATTTCTCAATGAACATTCTCAATATATTTCTTAGATATATGATATGATAGTATTGGTAGCCAAGTAGTCCTTGTCTCGCCAACTTTAATGTAATAATGGTCCTTTCTAACCAAAAGAGTGACTTCATTTTTATATTTCTAGACTAGTTCACTAGGGATTCTCTCTCATTATTGCATCTTAGTCTAAAATTCTTGAACCAATCCTAATATGATGTGTTATATGCCTTTGTTTCCTAATTAAAACTCCTAGTATGTTGTTTTATTTTTACTTCTATAGGAGTGAACTTGTTCTAGACTTTACTTATATCTCTTGGAAGCTCATTCATAAACATAAATAAGTCTAAGTATATTATTATTGGCCCATACTTGTATGGATACTTAGTGTTATTTGTTCTATGTATATTTTCCAAAATTTAATTTCTTAGTCGTTCACAAACATCAAAATTCTCTTTGTCAACCACCATTTGATAAGCAATGTATACTATTGTGCTAGTGGAAGAACCCTCATAGCTTTGATAATATATCTTATACATCAAACCCATGGTTACATCAAAGATACCTAAATCTATAATACCCTCAACAATAATATCCCTTTTGTTAGATTTGCATCAATTAGCTAAGACATTGTATCATTCTTCATCAATTTCAAGACAAGAAGAGCGTCAGAGGTAAATAATATTCTCATATCTCTAATAGCATCCTTTGTGATCTTATGTAGGCAATATAGAAACCTAACATCTCCATAAGTTCATCTTAGGACGATCTAAATCCATACATTATTGTAGCTCAAATTAGGAAACTTGTTCTAAAATTCAACCCCATCTTCAAAATATGCTTATATTGTTGTTTGAAAGTCATCAGGTCATCTTCCATAAGCTTTGCCCATAGATCATTGAACTTTACATGACTAAATTCAGTCAAGGGCACATGAATATAAGCCCTAAAATCCTCTATCCACACTACTTCTAATGAAATCATTAAAAAATATCCTTCCTTATCTCTCTCTAAATTGTGGCGTCAAGGATAGGTCAAAAACAATAGGAGTAGTCATTGAATCAATAATTCAAACTGATAACTTAAGAGTTTTAGAATATCGTAATCACACTATTGCAACAGTTTGCATGAGAAATCTTCTTTCACACACAGTAGCTCTCGAATTCACATGAATACAAGTGACCAAAATGAATTCAAAAATAGTATTTGTTATCCTTAACCACTTAGGCTTTTGAGCTCAAGAAATTTTAAAAGCTATCCAATTCATTATCTAGCTTATGGGTTTGAGCTTCAAGAACCTAAAGTTCTAGATGGTCCATATCAAGAGAGTCATGAGGTGATTATGATTTAAAGATCATAAGAAAGGTAAGAATAACATCAAAGAAATATTTCATTCTTAAACATCTTGAAGAAAATGTGTTAATGAACTCCATATATTCATAAGAACTATTCAAATCATAAGAAACTATTGTTTTTAAGTTCTTCTAATAGGAATTTTAGTTTTAAAAAATTGGGTCACGAAAATCATAAGAAATTATAAGTTTCAAAATACATGTATTCTCCTAGAAAGAAATATAATGGAAGAAAGTGATGACAAGAAAGATATGTAGATGAAATATCAAAACAAAGTGTTCAAATTTTTTTTTTAAACTAAACATAACATTTTTATAAATTCCCACTAAGATATTCAATGAAGGAATGCAATTAATTAACTAATTAATCAAGTACAACAATATATGTAAAAAGTTCAAAATGATTGTAAGTGCAAGATAATTTTAGTTCTCCAAAATGATACACATGAAAAGTGATACTAAAGTGATATGCATTAACCTAGAATCAATTTTCTCTTCACACGCATCATTAAAATAAGGTTTAAAAAGTTTTGAATATCACTTTTCAAGGGAGATCCAAATAGTCTTACATCCACACCTTTTTTATTTTTATTATTGTTAGTCATTGATTTGAAGTTATACAATAAACCAAACTAAAATAAGCTAATTTTGTTAGACACAATGCACCACTGAGAGGGGGGTGAATCAATGGTTCTCAAACTTTTCCCTTTAACTATCCTATGTGAGTATACTAGTTAATAGATCTAACTTAATGCAAACTTACTAGTTAGATGGCAGACTAACACAAATGCACTCACACATAAAGGGGACATCACATAACACCAACATATATGAGGAGAACCCAAGATGGGAAAAACCTTGGAGATAAATATTGTTGGAGTCTACTACTCCAATCTAGCCTCACAATGAATCTTTGATTACAATGTTTAGGACACCAACCCAAGGAGCATTAATCCCTGGCTTAGGGCACCAACCCAAGGAGCACCAACCCCTAATTTAGGGAACCAACCTAAGGAGCTACAACCCCTACATTGAGCTCCAACTCAGTGGTCTTCAAAAAACAAATTCTTTACAAGTTAATACCCTTATTAC
Source organism: Cryptomeria japonica (assembly GCF_030272615.1). Lineage (NCBI taxonomy): Eukaryota > Viridiplantae > Streptophyta > Pinopsida > Cupressales > Cupressaceae > Cryptomeria > Cryptomeria japonica. The sequence continues at coordinate 609,445,794 of NC_081407.1, forward strand.
AAAAGGGCTTTGTAACTCTTCTGCAAATATCTCTACTGGATCTTCTATCCAGTTCACTGTCAGTTTTCTACTAACCCTCACACTGCTGCAACCTTACTCTCTGCTGCACTCTTGTTAGTTTCACCTCTTCTCCTTCTTTATCGATTCTTCTCTCTGCTAGTTTTTCACTTTACCAATTCTCTCTTCTCTCTTCTACACCATTTCTCTCCATTGGTACTACACTATGTCAATTCTATGATTGTCTTCTCTGTAGTCTTTTTCACTTGCTCTCTATCGATATGACCTCTGTCAGTTCACTTCTTTGTCAAACTCAATGGCTAACTATCGGTAGCTTCACTGATACTAGTTGAACACTTCAACCTTATTATTCCTCACACTCAATCCATTCTTCTTCTTCTTGGTGAGCACTTGACTCATTTCACTCCTTTAGGAACAATACTCTCTCCTCCATTGACAACCCTCTTTGATTTTGGCTTCCATATATATAAACTAGTTTTCTCACCAAAAACCAATTCAAACTTTGAGTAGTTAGGGTTTCCTCATTGATCTTGAGGAAAGCCAAATCCAATTAGTTTTCATCCGATCTGATTGCCTAGATTGATGAACTATAACTCATCAATCAATCCCACCATTGTCATGCCTTCCTAATCATGCCTTCTATTTTTAGCGATATGCTTTTAAGTTCTCAATGAATTTCTTGGTTGATCACCAAGAGTGGTTTTGCAGTTTCCTTCACCTTCCTTGATCTTCTCAAATAGTCTATGTTGGATCTTTGTGGATCTTTGTTGTCTATCTGAGCTCAAGCCACAAACCTCTACTGCACATCCCATGAATCACGCAGTCAACATAAATGTCAACCTGTCACCAACTACCTCACTACCTCACACTTCACCAACTCAAGACACTGATCTATGTATGAATGCCACTTCACCTCCACATGGCTCTTGTATCGGCATCCAACTCTTCTAGGACATCTATGTTGGTATGGATGGGAACACCTAACAACTCCATTATCAAGTTCTTCTATTGGCTTACTAACCCTGTCGATTAAACCCTTAACCAGTCAGTTTTCAACCTTACACTCTGCCTCTCTTCTAGTAGAACACTCAACTGGTCAGCACTCCTGCTATCCTACCTTATGCACATCTTCATCAGATGGGATTCTCTTGCATCTTGATGACACCATGTCATCAACCTTCAACTAACTCCATCTTCAATCCTGCCATTGTCCTCTATCTATTGCTGCTCAACCTTGCCTTCTTCTTGATCAGACCAGCCACTCATCATGCCTTCTCTGTCGATCTAGTGTATATCCCTTATTTCGCACACTTGAAGCATCTTTGTGATTCACTAGTAGATCTAGTGTGAGCCTTCAAACACCTACCTTTAACTCTTTTGTCTTATCTCACAAAACTATAATGCACACTTTGCATAATAGGAGATAAGCTCCACTTATCGATGGTAGTGGATCTTTGTCATATGCATCTTGCAATGCACTCATGGGGATTCCTTGTTTGTGCAACATATCTTCAAATAGGAACATGTGATATAGTAGGGCACACTCACTATCAATCATCTCTTCGTATGGTTACTGCACCATTATTTGGTGGGAGTCCTATTGTTCTGCATCCATATAGTGTACCAGTGACATGTACATCCTTTGTTAGAAACTTCAAATAACTAGAAGACAATTAAGAGGGGGGCTAAATCAGTTGTCACAGATTATCAAAACCATTAGAAATTTAAACTTAAATACCAGAACCAAAAACATTAATACCAGAATAGTAGATAAACTGATTATGCATAAACAATAATCATAGAATAAATACCATCCACATGCCACCAAGATTTGTACATGGAAAACCCGGTAAAGGGAAAAACCATGGTGGAAAGGCTACCCATAGTTAGATAATAATTATGCAGTAAGTATATGAATTACAATTGAGGGGCCTCCACTTGCATGAAGGTCAATAGCCTAGAGTGCTCTACTCATCACAAAAGGAGCCTCACTAAATACATAGAAATCCACACTACAATCCAGAGAAGTATTGAGCTACAAAAGATAGTATCTCCTATGCATGAGTATAGGTCCAATTAATCTCAATACTAGAGGACTAAATCCTCTTACATAAACCCAATTTGATCTCCAATGATTGACCAACTCCTCTACCTGAATGATATTACATTATTCACACATTAGATTCCTTGACCATGACCTCTAATAATAACCATGATGATCTACAAGGAGATCTTATATATATATATACAAACCCTCGACCATAAACAATCAGGTTGGCCACCAGACAATAAACCAGTTACATAATTACAAACCATGTCGGCCTTAGACAATACAAATAATATTAACACATAAGACATCCTAGAAATACATTAATAGGTCCTATCTATATGTTACATTAAAGCCAGTCCATAACCTAGATCAACTTGGACCAAGTATAGGTCCACATGCCACAACAATGATCTCCATCCACCAAGTCTCAAACATGATCAAAAACATCATCCTAAAACTCCACCAAAAGTTGCACCAACACCACTTATGCAATTCATCAAAGATATCCACCAAAATCTCATGTCGGTGAAACCCTCACCAGAATCGAAAACCAATCTGCTTAGCAGATAGGATAGCATCCGATCTTCAAACCAAAACCAACTAACCAAATATGAGCATGAGTATCATGAACAAGCCAATTCCATCACTAGACTTAACCGAAGCCTACCGGATCATTCCGGATCCAAGTTAACTAGAAAACACTCAACCTACCAGGACCAAAATGGTGTCAGTAAAGCATCCAAATAGCTAGTGTTGGCATCAATGACAAAACATCAATGCAACACATAATCAATTCCACCAAATGGCCAAGAATCTCCCCCTTTGGCATTGATGGCAACACTAGATCTGAAAAACATCTAAGTACCAAGAAATGCCAAACAAGTCTCCCCCAATGAAAGATAGCCAGAAATATCCCACATACAACTCAAACTGCTCATGTGAATAATATCTCTGTAAATCTCTGAATTTATTTTTCTTTCTCTTTATCAGTTTTACCTTCTTTTTCTTTTTTTTACATCAATATCACTCCCCCTTTGACATCAATGCCATAAATCTGACAAAAATATCAAAGCAAAAACATAAGCCTCTAATTCACAAATCTAACTACTTCCCCTATGCAGTAGCATTCCACATTAGTGTCGGGATGATTACTATCTCTGATAACACATGTTGGATTGATGCCAAACCACATCAATCAAGTCTCTACTAGAGGGGAAAAAACTCCCAATCTGTCTCTCAAGTACTCAAATTATTCCTTGGACAAAGGTTTAGTGAAAATATCTTCAATCTACTCTTTAGTGTTCACATAAACTAGTCTAACTTCATTTGCTTCCACCTTCTCCTTCAAAAAGTTATACATGATAGATATGTGCTTTGTTTTACAATGAAATACTAGATTCTTTGATATATCAATAGCAACAGAGTTATCATAGTGAATAACTATCAATGCATCACAATGCACCTTTATATCCTTCCACATTTGCTTCATCCATAAAACTTGTGTATAGTTAGTAGCAGCAACAACATACTTAGCTTCAATAGTAGATAAATAAGTACATGACTGTTTCTTGCTGATCCATGAAACCAACTTCTTTCCAAGAAAGAAAGCTCCACCAGAAGTACTTTTCTAGTCATCAACATCTCCAACCCAATCATCGTCTATATGCACATAAAGTAAAGTTATCATCCTTAGGGTACCGCAATCCATATTCTGATGTACCTTGCAAGTATCTATAAATCCTTTTCACCATCATCTCATGATTTTCTCTAGGATCACTCTGAAATCTTGAAACAATACAAACATCATTCATAATGTCAGGCCTAGTCTGAGTCAAATAAAGAAGACGTCCAATCATAGATTTGTATCTTGTAGGATTTATCGGTAAAAAAAAATCTTTTCTTCTCAATTTCTCACTTGTAACAAATACTTCAATAATCAGTATATCATCATCAGTGATCTTATAATATAAATTACTATCAGTACTACCCTTAGTAAAACCAAGCTTTAAAAGATATTTATCCAACCTTACATACCAAGCTCTAAGTGCTTGTTTCAATCCATATAAAGCTTTTCTTAACCTGCAAACCATATCTGTATCATTTGATAGTGAAAAACCATCAAGTTTCTCAATATAAACTTCCTCATCAAGATCCCCATTCAAAAATGCACATTTAACATCCATTTGATAAACCTTGTAGTTTTTTAAGCAGCATAGGCAAGAAATAATCTTATATCTTCAATCCTAGCTATAGGTGCAAAAGTCTCTCCATAATCAATTCCTTCCTTCTACGAATATCCTTTACAAACCAATCTAGCCTTATTCCTTATAACTTGACCATCCTCATTCAATTTATTTCTAAAAACCCATTTTGTTCCAATAACTTTTTTATTTTTAGGTCGGGGAACCAAGGTCCATGTGTTATTTTTCTCAATCTAATCTAATTCTTCTTCCATAGCTTTCAACCAATATTCATCTTTACATGCCTCAATTACCAATACTAGTACAACTTGTGAAATTAAAATACCTCATTAGTTGCCAGTCTTCTTCTTGTCATCATTTCATTTCTCTTATCCCTAATGATTTGATCTTCTGAAAGATTCAATCTCACATACCTAGGAGTCTTCTGACTTGCTATTCCTCTTCCCTATTCTTCAGTTACTATAGAGTTCTCTAATACTATCAGAGTAACTGGTTCAACTCTCTATTCTAGTAAAGGTGATACCGGTTAAGATATAATCATCTCCACTCCTAGTTCCTTCTCATTAACTCTGATTTGAATTCTATTCAACTCATCTACTTTGGCATTAGCAATCTCCACAATTCTTTGCAATCTCTTGTTATAACATCTATATGCTTTTCTTTCATTAGAATAACCAAGAAATATGCCTTCATCACATCTAAGATCAAATTTCCCAATAATATCATCTCTCCTGATAAAACATTTACTACCAAATTTTTTGAAATACTTAACTATAGGTGTATTTATAAACCATAATTCAGAAGGTGTCTTACAAATTTCTTCTTTGATATGTACTCTGTTGAATATATAAACCGTTGTGCTCACTACTTCTCTCCACTAGATATGAGGTAGACTAGCTTCCATCATCATTGTTCTAGCAGTATCCAAAATAGTTTTGTTCTTCCTTTCCACAACTCCATTCGGATGAGGTGTCTTGGGGAGAAGAAAATTGTCTTCTTATACCATGCTTGTCACAAATGTTATTAAACTCACTGGGTGTGAATTCACCACCATGATCTGATCTCAAACATTTAATCTTCAATCCTATCTTAGTTTCCACTTTAGCCTTAAATATTTTTAACTTTTCAAATGTTTCATATTTTTCTCTCAGAAAAGTAACCCACATCATTCTACAATAATCATCCATGATTAGCATGAAATATCTATCACCTTGAAAACTTTTAACTCTAGCAGGGCCACATAAATCAGTGTGAATAAGATCAAGAACATCATTTGATTTATCTTTTATACTCCTAAAAGAGCTTCTGGCCTATTTACCCATTTGACATTCTTTACATACCAGATTATAGGGCTTCCCAATCTTAGGTATATCCCTAACTGCCTTAGTTGAGCTAATCTTCACAATGCAATCAAAATTCACATGACACAACCTTTTATGCCATAGCCAACTCTCATCAATCTGTGTAATCAAACATGTCTTCTCATTTGAATTCAAATGAAATATATTACCTTTTGTCTATGTACCATTGCAATCTCCAAGCTAGATCTGTTAATGATTTTGCATTTCCCATCCTTGAACTATAATTGAAATCCCTTATCTATCAATTATCCTACACTCAAAATATTATGCCTCAAACCTTCAACATAATAAATATTGTTAGTATTGTTCTTACCATCCAATGATATAGTTCCTTTTCCTTTGATCATACATGCCTTGTCATCTACAAAGCTAACTAGACCACCATCAAATTCTTGCAAAGATAGAAATTGTCATTTATCTCTAGTCATATGATGTAAACAACCATTGTCAATTACCTATTGATCCTTGTCTTCAATTTTAGCAGCAAGTGCCTTCTCTTTAGGTACATTCTCTTCTAGTGCTGGATCATCTTCCTTGATAGCCAGGAATACCCATTCCTTCCCATTGTCAGATCCACTAGAAGAGTCTTTTGTCGGTTCATCATCAGAATCAGTAATGCCTTCCTCATCCATTATGTAGCATGATTTTTCTCTATTTTTCTTATATTTATACTTGTTCTGATATCCAGGGTTAGGCATAAATGATCTTTTAACTCTTTCTTCAAATCTTGAATTATTTTCAGGACATCTAGATGCAAAATGACCAATCTTATTACATGCAAAACATTTAAAAGGTGCTTTTCCTTCATACTTCCTACCAGTCCTTTCGATACTCTTCTAGCAAATAGTACTTCAAGTTTCTCAAATTCATCATCTTCTCTTTTCATCTCTTCTAATTCTTTTTCATACAAATATTCTGAGTTTTTCTTATCGGTTGTAGATGTAGATGCATGAAAAGAAGGTTTAGACTTCATAGCTTTAGAAGGTCCAAGTTCTTTAAGCTCAAAAGCAGATAGTTTCCCAACCAAAGTATCTATGTTAACAGATGTATTAGCCATTGTTCTCAACTCATTAATAGCAATAGCCTTAATTTTGTAAGCCAATCATAGGGCTCTCAGGACTTTAGAAACAATTTCATCCTCGCTCAGAGTTCCACCACAACATTGAATTCCCATAACAATCTCATTTACCCTTTCCATGAATGTAGTAATCCTTTCATCTTCTTCCATCTTTAGGTTTTCATATCTCACTCGGTAACCATCAAGTTTAGAAATCTTCACTATAGGTACACCTTCATTAATAGTCTCCAACTTATCCCATATAGCCTTTCCAGATGATTTATCGATTAATCCCATTGTTTTCTAATCATAAAGTGCACAAAAGAGAGCTTCTCTTTCTCTATAATCATTCTCAAGCTCCTTGTCTAGGTTTTTCCAGAGGAGGATTGCCAGATCTCAGATTATAGGGTTTGACACCATTCTGTGTGATCTCCCAAATCTCCTTGCCAAGACATCTTAGTTGAGTCTCCCTCCAAATGTTCCATTCTATGTAATTTGTTCCATCAAGCCTTAGAATATCCCTTCAAAAGATAGCTCCAGAAGAGCTGGATGAACTTGAACTATTAGTCGCCATAGGATCTTCCTCAAGTAGTTAACCTTTCTATAGAGAGGACCAAAGCTCTAATACCAATTGTTAGATAGTTCAAATAACCAGAAGACAATTGAGAGGGTAGGAGTGAATCAGTTGTCACAGATTATTGAAACTATTAGCAATTTAAAATTTAATACTGAAACCAAAAATATTAATACCAAAATAGTAGATAAACCAATTAAGTATAAATAATAATCACAAAATAAATACCATCCACATGACACCAATATTTGTATGTGGAAAACCCGCTAAAGGGAAAAACCATAGTGGGAAGTCTACCCACAATCAGATAATACTTCTACAGTAAGTATGTGAATTACAATTGAGGGGCCTGCACTTGCAGGAAGGCCAACAGTCTAGAGCGCACTGCTCATCACAAAAGGAGCCTCACTGACTACATAGAAATCCAGACTACAATCCAGAGAAGTGTTGAACTGCAAAAGATAGCATCTCCTATGCCTGAGTATAGTTTCGGTTAAGCTCAATACTAGAGGACTAAATCCTCTTACATAAAACCAATTTGATCTCTAATGATTGACCAAATCCTCTACCTAAATGATATTATATTATTCACACATTACATTTCTTGATCATGACCTCTAATAATAACCATGATGATCTACAATGAGATCTTATATCTATATATACAAACCCTCAACCATAAACAATTAGGTCGGCTACCAGAAAATAAACCAATTACATAATTACAAACCATGTTAGCCTTATACCAAACAAATAATATCAACACACAAGAAATATCAAAAATACATTAATAGGTCCTATTCATACGTTACATTAAAGCTGGTCCATAACCTATATCAACCGAGACCAAGTATAGGTCCACACACCAAAACAATGATCTCCATCCACCAAGTCTCGAACATGATCAACAACATCATCCTAAAAATCCACCAGAAGTTGCACCAACACCACTTGTGCAATCCATCAAAGATCTCCACCAAATGATCTATCAATGAAACCCGCGCCGAAACCAAAAACCAATATTCTAAGTAGGAAGGATAGCATCCGATCTCTAGACCAAAACCAATTGACTAAATATGAGTGTGAGTATCATGAAGAATCCAATTCAATGACTAGACTTAACTAGAGCCTACAGGAACATGTTGGATCCAAGATAACCAGAAAACACTCAACCTATCAAGACCAGAAGGGTGCCAGTAAAGCATCCAAACAACTAGTGTTGGCATCAATGACAAAACATCAATGCAACACATAGTCAATTACACAAAATAACCAATATCCTTCTCCTTCGATGTTGATGTGATTTAGATAACATTATGCCTCTTCATCACAATCAACATCCAAGCACCTTGCTCACCCTGCATGTATATTGGACATAACATTGTTGGTTGGCAACCACTCACTGTCAACACAACACTTGCCAATTGACACCCTTTCCTTGACACCCTTTCCTTACTGGTGATAGAATGTACCAATAACCTATCCATTTCATCCACACAAATAAAATTCTAACTTATGTACCAGTGACTCTAGTGGTCATTATACTAGATGACATTCTCTCCCTTACTAGTGACGAGCAAGACTAGTTGACCTCAATGACTACACATCAACTATACTCCCATACCGGTTGTCCTTCTATACTGGTTGACATCAATTTCAACACAAAGCCAACATTCTCCCCCTTTAGCATTGATGTCAATACATGTATTATCCAACATACTACATAATATATTTTCCCTTTTTTGTGATCCAACTCTCCCCCTTTATATAATCCATGGATCCTCACACATGTACTATGTGGTATACTACAAAATATTTCTCCCCCTTTGATAACAATGGCAAAGGCCACTATCAAGGTTTCACCCCTCCTTGTATCTACTGGGCACTATCAAATATTCTTCTCCCCTTTTTTCTCTATCAGATGCTTCTCCTCCTTCAACCATCATTCATTGCATCTTCTCAAGTCACAACACTTGAGATGGAGGACTCAACCAACAACTAACACCAATTAAGCATCTAAATCTGATACCAATTGTTAGAGCACTCAATTGCAGAAGGATGTGTCAGTGAATACTACTTACCTGCTAGTCAAACTATATCTTCCCCCATCTGATCCCAAATTTCTTTAGAATCAAGTGTGATTGTACTATGAATACAACCAACCAAATGGAAAGTAGATACCCTTAATCATGAAATTCTCTTAGGTATTCCTACAACAATTTTCATCATCTACAGTTTAAGAGGTCATTACCCTTACAAGTTCAAGGATGTTCACTCTGCTTCATAAGCAATTTAACTCCCCCTCAATCATACATCTCAAGTCCTCATTGCCTATCAGGTTCAATATTGGGGCTCCAATCAACTCCATATACCAGTTGAGTTGTACATATGTGATCATTTGATGATCTTTTCACTTCATTTTATCCACCATAACCTATGAAATGATCTTGGATGTACACAATTCCATACAATGTCATTATCATTCCATAAATCAAATAGTTTAGCCCAAAAAAATGCATGCCTGCATGATCAACAACCATGCCAACATATGTCATTCATGTCTTCATGAAAACCACCTGAGACATAAAATCCTCATTCCATGCTACAGGGGCCAATGCAATGATCTATAGCCTCATTGTCTTACATAACCTGCATGTACTTATTAGCATTAATACTGGTAACATCCATCACATACTGGTTTCTTATATCAGTCAATCATCACTACCAAAGCACCTTCCTATAGCTCCTTGTCATTTTGTTCCTTTTTCCATCCGATACCAGTTGTTAATTTGTCATCCATTGGCACATGTAGTAGTGCTCGAACTCTGATCTATAGGTGTGTAGCCAAGGCCGCCACTACACACACTTATCATCTCATTTTCTTCCATCATTTCGGCAACAACTTGTTCTTCCATGTTTCCTTCTTCATTGAGGGGGTGAATGATAAGTTCAATGTACTACTCCCCCTAAGGTCCTGCATCTCCTTTAACCCTTAGGAGATATCATAGGTGCATTGAATGCATATTGCCAGTCCATGGTAGCATCTTCTTGCTTCATCAACCATACCTTCTTGGTCTTATTCTTCTTCCTATTTCTAGTCTTGGGAGCAGTTCTTAGCTTCTTTAGCTTATGGGTCCTTTCATTTCCCTATTTTCCACATAATTGGAAGCAGTGCTATAGTATCACACAAAATCCATCCCAACTTCATGATTGGGGAACCTTCTAACATACCAGTTAGACCATCTTCTTCTAGTCGTGTTGTTGTGATTGGCAGCTCAAACCAGTGGACCTCTTGATCATATTGGGACATTTCTCCTTTGGTTCCATGTAGGTATTTTCTTCTCATATCTTCTACAACTACTATTATACTAAGCATTATTGTTCCACTGGTTTCCATAGAGCTGTGAGTTCTTCTTCTTCCATTCATAACTTCTATGGCCAGATCTAATGCAGTTATAACACACACTATTTGCATAACTAGGAGAGGAATTATGCATGTTTCTACTCCTTGATGCATTTTGCTCAGATGCATGATTTCTATGAGATCCTAGATTGTTCCTTCTATATCCCTTTCTACATTCTCCTACCCTATGGCCATAGCCATTACATGAAAAGCAATAACCAGTAAAGAATGGCATATGACTTATAAATTTATTATGTCATGCATGTGGAGATCCTACTGGTTTAGCATCTCCATTTCTTCTTCTTTGGGGATGGATCTTGGGTTTTCCATTCTCTACAGCTCTTCCATCTGATCTCTTCTTTTCCCACACTTTCTTTGTCTTGTGGGTGGTAGTATTTTCTTTTACTCTACCAGTAGGAGGTCTTCTTTGTTATCTTCTTCTATTCTTGCTTCCAGTGAAGCTTTCTACTCCCATCTTCCCTTTATCCTTTGGGATCTATTTTGTTCCTCCTTCTTGCAGCACCGGTCCTTATTCTTGTCTACAAGTCTTCCTCGGTTGTGGTTAGATCAACCTTCTTTCAAGGAGCATTTCTAACTATGAATGTTTGTCCCTTATTTTCTCTATTTGAGGAGACAAACAGAATTTCATTTAGGGGGACATTCATGCTAGTGGAGCATTCACTGGAACCACTTCCTAATCCTTTAGTGTCCTTGGCATGCTTTTCCTTTTTCAACATTTTGTCCAAGGCATTACTGCTACCATCAAACCGGATTCTTACCTTGATCTCATCTTGATATTTCTCAAGGTCATTTTAGAGAATCTCCATTTCTCCAAGCAACTTCTAAAATTATTTATCTTTTACTTCTAGCTCAAATGCTAGATCTTCACATTGACACTCCTTGGTGTCTTCTTGTTCAATCTTGAACTCTGAGACACATTTCTCAAATTATTCAAGGCATCTGATCAATTGGTTCTTCTCCACTATAGAAACATTCTTGAATAAATTGTATTCATTTCTTACTCTACTAATCTCTTCAAGTGCATTTACAAGTTCTCCTTCAAGATCAACTTCTGCCTCCTCTTCTTCTTCACCCTCACTATCACTGCCAAACACATATTGCTGATAGGAGTGATCTACATGATCAATCTCTAATGTGTTCCTCTCATCTTTTGATTCTTGAGCCATGAAGAGGTGGGTTCCTTCATCATCATTGTTGTGGATACTAGTAGATTTTCCTTCATCATTTACAGATACATGAGATGCATTTCTCATCTTTTCTTCATAAACTAGTTCTATAGTGGTAGGTTCATTTCCATAGATCTTCTTCAGTCTGTCCCATAAGCTTTTTGTCAATCTGCATCTATCCACCTATGAGGAGATATCATCTGATAACCCATAGAGTATTGCCTTCATTGCTACATCATTGCACTAGTTTCCTCTTTTTGCATCAAAATCGATGGGAGGATTGAATTTACTAGGGCAACCATTTACAATAGACATCCACACATCAAACCATAGGGAGGACAAGTAAACTTCCATTCTGCAAATCCAAATGGAATAATTTGAACCATCAAAAACTAGAGTAGGGATTGATACTAAATAGATCATTATGTCCTTAAGCCCAAATCTACCCAAGCTAGAGAAAACTTATCAATCGGGAACCTGTGTTTTGATACCAATTATTAGACACAATATACCACTAAGAGGGGGGTGAATTAGTGGTTCTCAAAATTTTCCCTTTTAACTATCCTATGTGTATATTAGTTAACAAATCTAATTGAATGCAAACTTATGAGTTAGATGGGAGACTAACACAAATGCACTCACACATAAAGGGGAAATCACATAACACCAACATATATGAGGAAAACCCAAGATGGGAAAAACCTCAATGAGAAATGTTGTTGGAGTCTACTGCTCCAATCTAGCCTCACAATCAATCTCTCATTACAATGTTTAGGGCACCAACCCCTAATTTAGGGTACCAACCCAAGGAGCACCAACCCCTAATTTAGAGAACCAACCCAAGGAGCTACAACCCCTACACCAAGCTCCAACTTAGTGGTCTTCAATAATAATTTACAAGTTAATACCCTTGTTACAAATGGATTTTGTAACTCTTCTACAAATATCTCTATTGGATTTTCTATCCAGTTCACTGTTGATTTTCTGCTAACCCTCACACTACTATAACCTTACTCTCTATTGCACTCTTGTTGGTTTAGCCACTTCTCCTTCTCTATTAGCTCTTCTCTCTATTGGTTCTCCACTTTATCGGTTCTCTCTTCTCTCTACTACACCACTGCTCTCCACTGGTACTACACTCTGTTGGTTCTATGTCTTCCTTCTCTACAATCTTCTACACTTCTTCTCTACTGATATGACCTCGGTTGGTTCACTACTCTATCACACTCAATGGTCGACTGTTGGTAGCTTCACTAATATTGGTTGAACACTTCAACCCTATTCTTCCTCACACTCAATCTCTTCTTCTTCTTCTTGGTGAGCACTTGACTGATTTCACTCCTTCAGCAGCAATACTCTCTCCTCTAGTGGCAACCCTCTTAGAATTTGGCTTCCATATTTATAAACTAGTTTTCCTACAAAAAACCAATTCAAACTTTGGGTGGTTAGGGTTTCCTCATTGACCTCAAGGAAAGCCAAATCCAATCATATTTCATCCAATCTGATCACCTAGATTGATGAACTATAACTCATCAATCAATCTCACCATTGTCATTCCTTCCTGATCACCCCTTCTATTTTTAGCAATCTACTTTTGGGCTATTAGTGGATTTCTTGGTCGATCACCAAGAATGGTTTTTTGGTTTCCTTCACCTTCCTTGATCTTCTCAAATAGTCTATGGTTGATCTTTTTTGTCCATCTGAGCTCAAGTCACAAACCCCTACTGCACATTTAGTGAATCATGTAGTCCATATAAATGTTGACCTGTCGTCAGCTACCTCACCACCTGACACTTCACCGACTCAAAACATTGACCGGTGCATGCATGCCACTTTACCTCCACGTGGCCCCTATGTCAGAATCCACCTCTGCTAGGAAATTTGTGTTGGTATGGATGGGAACACCGACCAACTGCATTACCAGGTTGTTCTATCGGCTTACTAACCCTATCAGTTAAACGCTTAACGAGTCAGCTTTCAACCTTTCACTCTACTTCTCTTCCAATGGAACATTCAACCAGTTAGCACTCTTGCTATCCTACCTTATGCACATCTTCATCAGATGGGAGTCTTTTGCATCTACACCTTGTCCATATTACCAATGGACATACATACTAGTAAACACCTTGATTACACCATGTCATCAACCTTCAACTGACTCCATCTTCAATCCAACCATTGTCCTCTATCTGTAGCTAGTCAGCCTTTCCTTCTTCTTGATTAGACCAGCCACTCATCATGACTTCTTTGTCGATCTAGTGCATATCCTTAATTTCATGCACTTGAGGCATTTGTGTGATTCACTAGTAGATTAGGTGTGAGCCTTCAAACTCCTGCCTTTAACTCTTCTATCTTATCTCACAAAACTATGATTCACACTTTGCATAATAAGAGATAAGCTCCACTTACTAGTGGTAGTGGATCCTTGTGATCCGCATCTTGTAATGCACTCATGTGGCTTCCCTATTTGTGTAGCATATCTTAAAACAAGCACATGTGATTTGGTGGAGCACACTCACTGTCAGTCATCTCCTCACATGGTGACTGCACCATTATCTAGTGGGAGTCCTATTGTTCTGCATCCACATAGTGTACAGGTGACTAGTACATCCTTCTCCTTCGATGTTGATGTGATTTAGATAACATTCTGCCTCTTCATCACAATCAACATCCAAGCACCTTGCTCACCCTACATGTACATTGGACATAAGCTTGTTGGTTGCCAACCGCTCACTATCAATAGAACACTTACCAGCTGACACCCTTTCCTTACAAATGATAGACTGTACTGGTAACCTGTCCATTTCATCCACACAAGTCAAACACTAACTTGTGTACTTGTGACTCTAGTGGTCATTGTACTGGATGATATTCTCCCCCTTACCGGTGACCTCCAAGACTAGTTGACATCAATGACTGCACATTAACTATACTGCCATACTGGTTTTCCTCCTATATTGATTGACATCAATGACAACACAATGCCAACAAATTTTATTAGATTTAATATTATGCATGAAATTCATAATAGAAATACAATATAGAAAGGTAGATTCAAAAACTAAGTATGGGGATGAACAGGTGACTACAATTTGAAGTTTATTATGTAGGATAAAGAAGCTTGGTTTTGGGGCCCAAAAGAAGGTTTTTCATAGATGGTAATGTTAGAAATCAAATCAAAGACTTTATAGGTTTAACCTCGAAAATGGGGAAAAACCAAGAGGAAGCTAGTGCCTAGAACTAATGTCCAAGGGTTTTTCAGTAAATATGAAAATTTATAATTTTCCATTATAAACTACTATGTCCTCATATATCACTATCCTAGTTTCATACCCTTATATCTACATCTACACACATAAAAGATAGGGAAAATGTTGTTCTATATAAGGGATTTCCTAAGTCAAATCCCATGTTCATACTCCAATGTCCATTATGAAAATGATGAATGGTGTAATGTATTAAAATGGGGCAAGGTAGGATTAGGACCAAGATCCACTTTCACACAAACATTGGAATATGAAGTCACAAATGTGATTTAATTTGACTAAATCTTGTTAAAGAGAGCTAAATGGTACCTTAGGGCTCTCATTCCTTTTCTACTTTGGAAAGTGTATGGATTTGCAATGATAATAAACTAGGACCTAAGTATTACGTAAACAAAAAATTTAAAGAATTGTGACAAACTAATGCACAAGTAGAAACTTTGCAACAGATTTAGAACTAAATAGGAAATACAATGGTGTGCTTATGACTAAAATTTGGGGTGAATTCACTAGACCAGGTTTTCCAAAGTGCCTTGGTCTTCCAACTATTGTACACCAATTAAAATGTACTTATAAAGACCCTACACTATCATCTTGTTAAATCTGGTCTTATTTTTTAAGGACCGGGACACCTAGGGCATCTTGGTCCTAGACAGGAGCACCTAGAGCACCCTAGTCAAGGTGTTTACTATTTGGCTTCCTGGTGCTAATATTTATTTGTCTTCTGATTGTCTACCAATATTTTGTCTCTATCTAAAATATGTAACTATAGTTAAGAGGAGAAAAATTATGCTCATGTTGTTTAAAGGGGTTTTCTTAGATTAAGCCCCAAGTTTGGAATCAACCCTATGTTTGAATTAAAACTGAAATGAAAATTATTAAAGGGAAACGCTTGATTGAAATGATTGAATAAATTAATTATGTATTCAAAAGGTGATGCAATACTCTAAGGATAAGTCCTCCATGTGTTGACGCAATATATTATGAATCACATAAAACTCATCATGAAATCATAATAAAAATTCTAGCATCATAAATTATACACCCTTAACTGGGTTGTACAATTCCATGCTTCGGTTAGCACCTGCCTTAGTGTGTTTTGATGAATACTAAGAGGGGGGGGTGAATTAGTATGCCAAAAATCATTGTACTTAAACACTTTACTAGACTACCACTAAATTGGTAAAACAGTTTAGCAGATAAACCAATTAGCACATATGCAAACCAAATAGCAAATAATGCATTCACCCACAGAAGCACAAACACCATAACACAAGATATTTTGATGTGGAAACCCAAATGGGGAAAACCATAGTGAGATGGAACTCACAAGTAACTATCTATAGAATAGGAACCAGACTGGTTAAGGTCATACAATGTTCTTTACCAGAACAGATCCTATTAGGAATCTCAATCTTTGTTAGGAGATAAGTCTGATTAAAGACTACCTTGCTAGAGGATTTTAGATCCACAGATGTGAACCACCTTGTTAGAGGATTTACAAAATATTTTTGGGGCTACTCGATTAAGGGCTTGAGACTTGTCAAATATGTGAGTAATTAACAAGTGAGTGATCTAGTAAATAGCACAGATTGCTTGGTTAGATCCTTGATAGCTCATTCCTAATGCATTTCAGCATTACTTTAGTCTTCAACACATTCACACTCTCTCTAACTCATCAACCACCTTAAACCCTAGCAACAACATAAAACCCTAGACATGATGTCCTTATAAAGGAATTTGATTTCATGTCAATCTAATAAGATTACAATACAATTTCCTAGGTTCAATGCATCTAGACATATTCTGTAACATGACACAAAAAGAACCATTAAAGTGTTGACACCATCAAACAATCAATGGATGTTAACTCATCACAAAATGCCAATTGGTAACTCATCATAGAGTATTACCGGTTCATACAAAATACTAGTTGCTAGTTTGAAAAATATGAAGATTGGGAAATATGTGTTATGCTGCTTTGATCCTTTGTACTGCTTGAGATCCTTGAACCACTTGGGGTCAACATACCGCTTCAGACCAGTAAACACATTCTACACAACACCGATAGTCTAAAGACTATAATGCATCATACCAGTTGGGAACAATTGCCGGTTGAGCATAACTCATACATATAAAAGTGATCTCAATGCAAGTGTATGTCCATCAATGACAATCACAACATCAATCATCAAAAATGCCAACAATCTCCGCCTTTGGCATTGATGGCAACACTTGGGAAAATTTTGACATCTAAGTATTTTACAACAAAAATATGCTATAATCAAAATTACTCCCCCTAAGCATATACACTATCCCTTTTGTAGAAAATACAATGTATACTACTTCTTAATAGAAATAACATGAAATTATACATCAAAACATTCAAAATTTATACTTCTCCCCCTTTGCCAGTAATGACAATAAAATATTATAGACCAACCCCTATTTCATTAGTATTAAAAGAATAAGTGTTTATGACAGTAAAGAGTAAAACTTGTCAAAAACTGATTTGAAGTCCTGCAAAAATTGCTTCATAGATAAGGACCAGGACTCAAGTAGGGAGGTAGCCACTTCTTTCTCTATCTGCATCTGGGAGACATGTTCTTCCATGGCGTCTATTGTACTCATCCCTTGAGTCACCGTTAAGGCATCTAGATTGAGAAAACATTTTTGAAGTATTTGTAGGTGTGGGAGTAGAACCAGTTGTAGTTCCTACAAATCTTGAGTCTGATTGCTAATTTCCAACTCTATTTTGGCAGGCTATGCATGAAACCAGTGAATAGTTTGCCCATAAGCTGTAAAAGAGTCATATGGTGGCTTGAAGGTGCTAATGTATAACTGCAAGTTAGATTGTAGCTTTTGCTTCTATACAAGCACATCATAACAAAAGAGATGGGGTTGGAAAATCTTACTCAGTAGTAGATTCCCCTCATTTAGAGCATCCCTTATATCTTTTTGAGCCTTTTTACAGATCAGACCGAAGCTCATTTAGCTTCTTCACCAAGGCAATGTTGAGAGACTTTTGATGCTCTTTCTTGGCATTAGCCTCTGCTACCTCTTCTAGGCTCTACACCTAATCATCCACTATGGTGCATAGGAGATTCAATTGTGCCAATGATGAATCAGTATTGGGGAGGTTTGTGCCAGGTAACAAACTAGTAAGAGTGTCCACCGCAACTTGGATCACATCTTGCTCCTTCTTCCTCCTTATCACTTCAAGGAATTCTTGAGAAACCTTAATGCTCTGTAGTATCTCCATTTCATTTGCAAACTGGAGGTCAATAGGACTGGTGAGGTTAGTCAGTTTGGCTTGACTACCGGTTACCTTTGGAGTCTCCATATGAGTGTTTTTTGCCACTTCTTCTTTCTCTTCTTCTTTATTTTTCTTCTCCACTTATTTTTGCCACTCCTCTTCCTTTTCCTCCTCTACTTTCTTATTCTCCACTTCCTTTCTCTTCTCCTCTTCCTTATCCTCCTCTGCTTTCTTCTTCTCTGCTTCCTTTCTCTTCTCCTCTTCTTTATCCTCTTCTTCCTTCTTCTTCTTCGCATCTTCTTGTTTCTTTTTCTCTTCTTCCTCTTTTCTCTTTTCCTCCTCTTTCTTTTTCTTCTCATCCTCTTTTCTCTTTTCCTCCTCTTTCCTTTTCTCCTTATCTTCTTTTCTCTTTTTCTCCTCTTTCCTTTTCTCCTCATCTTCTTCCTTTTTCTTCTCCTTCACTTGCTTCTTTCCTTCCTCCTTTTTGTCCTCTGCTTCTTTTTTCTTTTCTACTTGTTTTGCCTTCTTCTCTTGTCTAATTACTTCTGATGGTGTACCCTGAGCAACATCCTTTATATCCAGAGCATCAACATCAATAGTGTCTATAGGTTTAGTAACTGGGTTTCCTTCATTATCAAACACTTCATCTGGTTTTGTTATTGCTAGTTCTTGCTTAGCCTTCTTGTTGGCTTGAAGCACTTTGTGCATATGTACAGTAGTTGTCATATGCAAATGAGTGTCCTTTTCAACATTATCAATTCTCCCTTCTAATAACCAGAGTCTTCTCCTTCTAGTGGAGAAGAGTCCTTTATTTTGATTGATGACTTCAAATAGCTCAGAATTGGACAGGTCAGGAAAGTGCTGGGCAAAAACTTTGTCCCTTATTTCCTATTCCTTCTCTATGGCAATGCACCATTTATTGTCTAAAGACTTATACAAAGAATCCAGTGTCTTAGATCTAATTTCTGAAGGCAACCGATCATTAGCACATAAATACTTAATAATTTCCTACTCAATTTCTTCCTTTTCTTTATCATTTAAATCATCAAAATGATCTAATAAATCATTCAATAACTTTCTCCTAATATTTTTAATAGTTCTTTGACAATGTGTCAAAGGTTTTTAGGAAGAAATGTCAATATTTACCGATGTCGATGATGCTGGTTCATTCTTTTTCTTTTTCCTTGTTTGTCTTGTCTTCTTGGGTTTTTCTTCAGACACAGTTTCTTCTGAGTCCAATGAATTATTCTTTGTCTTCCTCTTCCTCTCAAAGACTTTGGCAGGTGCCGCTTCTGGTTTCTTCTTTGCAGGTGACCACTTGGTCACTTTGGGACTTGATGGAGTAACCAGTACCGATGCTGAAGGCACTCCCTTCCCTTTCTTTGCTGAGGGTTCTTTAACCGGTGTCACCCTTTCCAGATAGGTACCTGTTCTCTTTGCCTTCAGATCAAGAGGTGAGGCAAGTAGGGTAGAGGCATATCTATTCAGCATATCATACATCACCTCATAGCCCATAGGCTCCACTTCTTCCTATCTGGGCCCAATAGCCTCCATTATGCATTCATCCACTTTGATGATAAAGCAGATGTCCTCTTCATATTTCTTGACAATGTCATTGGATATCCTCATCCTTAGGCTCATCTTGCTTCTGAACTCATCAAAGTACTTATTCAGAACTTCAGGGTAACTGGTTCCAACTACTTGCAGGCTCTCTTTGATTTGTTTGGTAACCAGTTGGTTGACAGACCACTGAATATCTCCAACTCTTGGGAAATAACCTTGGAAGTAGAACAATAACCCTACCAGTAGTTGTCCAAACTTAAGTTTCAATGCATTATCTTGTTTGATCTATTTTAGATTTAATAGAAGTCATCTTTGCATGCAGGTGCACAGATCAAACAATGCATCTTCCTTGATCATCCTGTAAGCGGCATTTACCACTGTAGTAGATATAAAGTTAATTCTACTGGCATGAAATGTTCGGTATCCTATCACCATACACACATATTTCACCACATCATCCTTGATAGAATTGATAGTCATTCCTCGTGAGTCACTCACTGAACTAGTGAGCGTGGTCATTTTGGTCTTGATGACCTTCCTCAGGCCTGGCACTTCATCGACGTTGCAGAAACCAGTAATGGCATGAATAGCTTGCGGTGTGATATCATGTGTTCTCTCAAGATACACCTTGTCACCATGAACTTTGCTCAGAATGATTTGAATATGGTCATCTGTGAAATCCTCTAGGAAGTAAACCAGTTTGATCTTTCTATCCTTCCAATAGAATAAACCTAGCTGAGAATGGATTGCGAGAGACCCTAGGTCTTCAATTTTACAATCTATATAATAAGAAATGCTTTCTTCCACTATTACACTAGTAGGTACTTGTGACAGGGCATTGTATTTGGACTTGCATTGAATGAAGTTCATAGAATCAATAGGTGCACTAGAGCTAGCATATGATGCGGAAGCCATGATAAAATAGAAAACTCAAGAAATACTTTTTGAAAATCGAGAATTTAGGGCTTGCTAATTTCACTTCACCTCACACTTTATTGGTTGTTGAATCATCACTTTGAGTTCTTCTCTTAACCGTTTGATATTTTCTTCTGAATCTTCTTCAGGGTTTCAAAATTTCCTTGAATTGCAACACAAATCACTTTTTCTTCGCTCTGCACTTGAAAAACTTCTTGGCTCAAAAAATGAGAGTGAGAAATGATTTGAAAATACCTTTTAAACATATTCCTCACCTACCATAATAAATGCTCCACCATTAGGGCATAAACCCTAATTTGCCTATTACCATTTCCGGTCTTCTACCAAATGATAGGTATCACATACTAGTTAAGGTTTTTAATCGGTGTCAACCAAGGGTTTGAAACATTTCACCGTTTTCTCCCCCTAAGCTTTTTTTATGCTTAGTTCATCGGTTCCATGATTTCCACACTAGGTGTAGAAATTGGTTCTTCTTGCAACAATGTTGGTTTCTTTTTCCAGGTTTTGTTCATATCCATTTGAATAGTTTCAATATCAATCTTTCCTTTTGGAGTGACCGATAGGTCATCTGATATGTGCTTTCTTGTTCTACAGAATTTGGCAATGTGACCCAGTTTGTTGCAATGATAGCATACCATTCTAGGTGCTCTCCAAGGTCCATTATTCATGTTATCATTCTTCCTCCTACATGTTGTAGTAGTGTGACCATGACAATGATAGATCAAATAGTTTTCTCTCCATTTGGTTGCCGCTTGATAGCCACCGCTTCCTAACTGATGATTAAAGGCATTAAACCAGTTGTGATTCTGGTTCACAAAAGGTTCCAAACCAACTCCTTGAGTCCTCTGAGGATATCTTCTAGTGTTGTTCATAATAGACTTGCATTCAGATTCTTTATGCCCAAACTTGTTGCATGCATAACAATTACCATTGAACTTATTAGATCTAGGTACATTGTTTATAAAGTAAGGAAAATTATTGTAGGCTTTTCTCCTACACACATTGGCAGTATGTCCTTCTTTAAGACAGTTAAAGAAAATAGGTTTAAACTTTTGGTTACCTTTATCCTTTGATGCTGATTGTTTCTCTGATGCTCCAGCATTTGTAGCAGAGGTCTCACCTTCCTCATGACCGAAATAACCAAGTCCATCAGTATTCTTGACAAGTTTGGTAGATTCAAGCTTTTTCTCTAGCTTAACAGTACTCTTGTTGAACTTAGCAAGTATTTCCTTTGACTAAGAGAGTTCTTTGGAAATAGCAGCATTTGTTTCTATCAAGTTTGCATTTTCAGAGATGGCCATGTTCAGTTCTCCTTGCATGTCTTCCTTTTCCACTTTGCTCGCATGGAGTTGAGTAGTTAGGGCACTGATCTCTTGCTTCAGCTTGGAGATATCATGATCTTTGTCTTTTACCAGATCTCTAGCTTTCATCTAGTTCTCAAGCTCTTGGCACATTCGAATAGTCAATCCTTCCAACTCTTTTCTCGAGTTGGAATTGGATTCATTCAACTTTTCTACTTCTTGAATCAGGGCTTCCATTGTCCGCTTCATCAGAAGAACTATTTTCAAATAGCTCCATTAGTTTTTCAGCATGTTCTCTACTTTTTTCCTAAGAGGTCTTATATTTGACCATAAGATCACCATAGGCTTGCTCAGACTGAGTGAGCCGATGAGTAAGTTACCTCATAGTGTATTCCCCCATATCTCTTTGCAAGTGGTCAGACTTATAGAAAGGTAGGCTCTGATACCAATTGATGAATAATATGAGGGGGGTGAATTATTATGCCAAAAATCATTGCACTTAAACACTTTACTAGACTACTAGTAAACCAGTAAAATAGTTTAGCAGACAAACTGATTAGCACATATGCAAACCAAATAGCAAATAATGCATTCACCCACAGAAGAACAAACACCATAACACAAGAGATTTTGACGTGGAAACCCAAATGGGAAAAATCATGGTGAGATGGAACTCACAAGTAACTACCTGCAGAAGAGGAACCAGATCGATTAAGGTCAAACCAGTTAAGGTCATACAATGTTCTTTACCAAAATAGATCCTATTAGGAATCTCAATCTCTATTAGGAGATAAGTCTGATTAAAGACTACCTTGCTAGAGGATTTTAGATCCATAGATGTGAACAACCTTGTTAGAGGGTTTACAAAAGGCTTTTGGGCCTACCTGGCTAAGGGCTTCATACTTGTTGAAGATGTGAGTAATCAACAAGTGAGTGATCTAGTAAATAGCATAGATTGCTTGGTTAGATCCTTGATATCTCATTCCTAATGCATTCTAGCATTACTTTAGTCTTCAACACATTCACACTCTCTCTAACTTATCAACCATCTTAAACCCTAGCAACAACATAAAACCGTAGACATGATGTCCTTATAAAGGAATTTGATTTCATGTTGATCCAATAGGATTAAAATACAATTTCCTAGGTTCAATGCATCTAGAAATATTCTATAACATGACACAAAAAGCACTATTAAAGTGCCAACACCGTCAAACAATCAGTGGATGGTAGCTCATCACAAAATGTTGGTTGGTAACTCATCATAGAGTATTACCGGTTCATACAAAATACTGGTTGCCAGTTTGACAAAAATGAAGATTGGGAAATATGTGTTATGCAGCTTTGATCCTTCGTACCGCTTGGGGTCAACATACCACTTCAGACTGGTAAACACACTCTACAAAAGACCGATAGTCTAAAGACTATAATGCATCATACCTGCTGGGAACAATTGCCAGTTGAGCATAGCTCATACATATAAAAGTGATCTCAATGCAAGTGTGTGTCCATCAATGACAATCACAACATCAATCATAAAAAATGCCAACATGTTTGCATATTGCATTTAAAATTCCCTTTAAGTGTTTAATTAATTAATTTAATTAAATCTAAAGTCTTCTTTCATCACTCTACACATTATAAAATTGGGCCCTTTACACTAAGCATGCCCCTCTTTTTTTTATTCTTCCAATTAATCATTTCATCAAATACCCTAATTATTGTTGGATATTGTTGCTACTAGGATATGTTTTTGATTAAGGAAAATCAGGTTTTAAGGGACCTAAAACCCACTTACATAATGAAAAGATAAGCAATAGAGAAACTAGATAGGATAGAACAAAGAGAGAAAGGTTGCAAAAGAACTACATAAAGAACAAAAACCAAATAAAAGAACAGCAAAAGGCCAACGAGAGACTGGCACACCTAAAACAAAATTACATTTTAGATGAAAATCTTTATAGCTTCTTCCACATCCTTGACCAACATCATCATCACATTAGCTGCCTCTTTTAGATCTTTATTTTTTTGCATATGTTGATTGCCTTTGGTCTTCAACTCCAACTCACTTGCATTTTGCCTGGTTCTGCATCTAGAAGAGTGTAGAACAGAACTAGAAGTTGACTCATCATCAATGATCAGAGTTTCTTTATTCTACTTGTCCTTCTCTATGAAAGAAACCAACGCATTCATATTTTGACAAGACACCTTCAACACAACCAGACTATGCTCCATGAATTTCTTCAAAGCATTCTCCTTTTTTTTATTCCGATTGTTTATCAGGGCATTATCAACCTCACCCTTTTCTTTGATAATCCTCACCACATCCTCTAGGTGCTTCAAATCTCCCTTTATAATGTCACCTTCTGTTTAGTTTGAAATTTCTTTTTCATCCTCTGCAGCACTAGTATCCTCCACATTATCCCCTTTACCTTTAATGTTGATATCCTTAATCAAATTTTCAATTTTTAAATCTAGCTCTCTCTATTTTTCCTGAATGCTAGTGATGTTATCAATCACCCATTTCTTGAAATTGAACATTTCCAGGGTGCTATTTCTAGCACCATTCAGAATGGATTCCACGTTCTCCAAATCTGGGGCTAAGTCCTCAGACCTAGGGTTTCCCTCCTTCATGTTATGTTGAACATCATCCTTGTTATCTGAAACATTGGGATTATCCTTTACCTCTAACTCTTCAACATCCTCTTCTCTCTACTCATCCCCTTCCTCACCCTCAACCTCCTTCTCTTGCTCATTCTCCACCTCTTCTTCCACCTCCTTCTCCTGCTCCTTCTCAAAACTACATTCTCTTCAATGTCTTCTTTAGCTTTATCACTAACCCTTGATTTCTTTTTCAGAGGAATATTAGAAGAATCCTCATCAGAATAAGAGCCATCATAATCCTCAAAAATGTGGGCATTCTCCTCAAAGGGATCATCCCTATTAGCCTTAGCTTTACCCTTTAGATGCTCATATATTAACAAAATAAGGCCTTGGTGAGCAATGGGGTAGGAATTAGGTTTCTTGGCATGGTCAGCCATGCTATCATTAAGGGAGGAGGCCAAGTAGAAGGGAAATGATATCTTAGATCCATGGCAAAAATGGTTAAGGATAACAAAGTGGTAATTGTAAACTTTTGAAAGCCTTCCATCAACCATAAGGTACTCCATTAAAACTTTCAACATTTTCTACCAAAAAGATTTTATCTGGTTAGGGAGATAATAGGAAGCATTATCCTTTTTGGCAAGCCGAGCCCTTTCTTCTTCATTTTTGTGGAAATTCTTGATGGCTTCCACCGAGAACTTGCGGTCTTTGTAAAGTTTGATGCCATCCTTCTGCAAGTCAGTTACCTCTACCACCAAATCTTGATCCACTTTCCATGTCTGGCAAAACAGAGTCACTTTATTATTTTTCCAACCCTTAGCAAAAGCACAGGAAATAGACTTCTTACTCCCATGCAATTTCTCCATGTAATCAATGAAGCCATATCTATGCAACCTTTTCCATATTTTCCTTTCACCTTTCCAACTATCATTGATGTCAACATATTCCTGTGTTTTGGTGTTGCAGAGAAATGTTTTGGCGATCTAGTGATTGCTGAGAATTGATTTGGATTTGTGGTTCAGTATGAAGTATCTCTAGTGTCTCTACTTAATTCATTATTGATTCCATGATGTTGTGTTTATTTGGTCGAGTTAAGGATTCTAGTATGGAGACTGGTTTTTCTTGTTCAATGTTATAGTGTTTGATCCTTCGTGCTTTGATATGGTCATATCTTGTGTTGCAGATTTGGGAGAGTGTTTTGGATGCTCGTGTGTATCTTCATTTTAGATTTTTTTTTATTTGATACTCTAGGAGTTATCTTTCTTGTTTGAGTTGCTGTTGTAGACACCTAAAATTGTCATGTGTAATTAAATAAATATTTTATTTATTTAATTACTTTAGCCTAATTCTTCTATTAATTAAATAAATCTTTATTTATTTAATTAATTCATTTATCCTCTTCTAGCCTTATTTCTCATTTAAATAAATACATTTATTTATTTAAATTATCATTTTCCTAAATTAAATAAATATCTTATTTATTTAATTGATCCCACTTCTTCTATTAATTAAATAAATCTTTATTTATTTAATTAATCCATTAGTCTTTTCTACCCATGACACATGTCATTCATCTCTTAATTCATACACTAGCTACCCCCTTCATTATTTTATTATTTCTTTTACCTACCCTCTAATCATAGCCGACCTCCTTTTACACCTCTCAATCTTATCCCTCCATTTCACATAGTGTCTTCTATATAAGGAGATGCTTCCTTCATTATCAAACCCTAATGAATCAATTTATGCAATTGACTACACTACGATCCTACTTGCAACCACATTCCGTTCTTTGTTGAGCTCTTGTGCATATAAAATCTGAGAGCAAATATATCAAGCAAGATCAATGGAGATAGGAAGAATGGAGATCAAAACCCTACTGGACATGTGATGGTATAATCTTTGTGATTACATGTGATTTGCATTGTCTTAGGTAATCTTCATATGTTATGGTGGATCTTTGTTGATTGTTAGGCTAGGGTTTTGTGGTTGAATTCATTTAGCCTTTCAATATTGTTATTATTGTTATCCATTTTCACCCTATACATTTTGGCACGCCCGGTGGGACTCTTGTCCCTTTTTGCATTTAACATCTTGCTGCAGATTTTGTATTTTGAAGTTGCAGATTTAACATTTTTGACAATATTTGCGACATTTCCGCATCTGCAAACTTTCGAATCGCGTTTTTTATTTTCTGGCGCATCTGCGACATCTTGGATCGCGTCTATGTTATTGGCATCTTTTTATTTTTGCAGGTTCCAGGAAAGCGCGTCTAGGTTTTAAAGTCGCGTCTGAGTTGTTTTTAGATGCGTTTGTGTCCTGGAAGCCCGTCTGTGTTATTTGGGCACATCTGTGCTTCACAGAACTGTGTCTGTGTCACAGAGGCGCATCTGTGTAGAGGGTAACTGCTTCTGTGTTCACCAGTTTTGAATTTCACATTTTTCATTGATTCAGTTTTTCGGATTTTGCATTTAGGGTTTCAGATCTGGTTTAATTTTGAGCTAACATTTTTTAGATCTAGCTAACAAGATTGGTGCAGCTTGTCTTGAAGGCTAAATCATTTGGTTGAAGGCCCCTATTTTCACAAAGTCTTTTGGGTTTAAAATCTACCTAACTTGTGTGCTTGCAGGAAGGGGTGATTATTTCAAACAAATCCAAACTACTAACAACTCTTTGTTGCAAGACCTTGGCAAGGGTTTTTGGATTTTTATTGTGTGCCTTGTTTTCATAGGCTAGCAAACACTTCAATTGGTGCACTAAAATTGAATCATTGTCTTTTGTGTCTTGAGAAATAGGCTCTTTTTGTTTAATCTTTAGAGGGCCTGTCTTCCCCTGTGGTCATTAGGACTACTAGTGAGAAGAGAATGACCCAAGTGGTAGCAAAAGAAAAGCCATCTTCTTCCAAACCACTATAAATAAATATATTCATGGTGAAAACTATGAATAACATGTGCTGATTAGTTCATACCGACACTATGTCTCCCCATAAACCCATTTGATCAAATTTATTTGATCAGTTGTAGGGTGTAACCCCTACCGGCTAGGAGGCTTCTGTATTTATAGAGCTGAAAGTGCCACATGTATGGCCACATGAGCGGATGCCCTTACTAGCACCATTTTTTTTAGAAGCCCAAATCCTTCTAGTTGTTGCGGTAGGAGGTCGGACCTTTGGTAGCGGCCCACACACATACGGTTCTTAGTAGAGATACAAATCTCACCACGGGGAGTTTTCATGGGGACTGATGCTTGGCTGACCCGAGAAGTGAGTGCCGAGGGTGGAGCTAGTGAGGTCAAGCATCTAAGTATCCGCTCTGAATAGCGTAGCCTCAGGGGTAAAACCCCATGTGGGATCAACAACTATTGTCTTGGCCAGCCATAAGAATTGTGCTTGACTTATGTTAAACATTCAAAACATTCAAGACCAAACAACAAAACATTGTGTCTTTTGTGTCTTCAAGTGTATGCAAAACATTTTCACATCAAACAACACACTTTCTTGGAGTCATTTTGGAGTCTAGACACTTGCAAACATTGAGTCCTCAACAGCATTGTGTCCTTTTGTCACGAAAAAAATAGTCAAACAGTCAGATTTGGTCACAGCAAAACAACTTCACAGATTGGAAAAATTGCACAAAATTTGCAAAAATGCATCTGTGTTGAGCATAATAGCGTCTGTGTTGTCTAGCCGTGTTTGTGTCCACAAGTCAACATTACACTTTGCAAAAAACTCAGAAGCGCGTCTGTGTTAAATAGAGCCGTGTCTGTGTCAGAAAACCGCATTTGTGAAGGGCAGAATCGCGTTTGTGATCCAACAAAATCAACATTACACTTTGCAAAAATTGCAAAAGCGCGTCTGTGTCGAAAACCGCATCTGTGAAGTATACAGGCGCGTTTGTGTCCAGAATTGAAAAACTGTTATAGTCCAGCAAACAAACACAGTCAGTTTCAGATTTCTTGAGCTTCCTAGGTCATTTCTCCAGGGTTTCATTTAGCATTCAACCTGTCCTTGGGTTTTACAAAGTCAACCATTGCTTTACATCTCTCATTATATTCACAATTGTCTAAACTTGAGTCAAAAGGTCACTTGCTTGTCCTCATCATACTTTGTCACCACACTACATACAACACTTTGCTAAGTGGTCCCTCATCAAGGTTTCTTACCTTTGGGTCTCATTTGGTTTTACTTAGAGTCAATGTCAACTTACCTCATCAAGAGAAACTATCCTCTCTTTGGAAGTCACACCTACTCTACTACATACATACTTGGTCTTACACTTTGGACATTGTAAGTACACCTCAGATTCATTTACATTCCATTCAACTCTTGGTCTTCCATACTCTTTCCATTTTTCATCTAGTCTCTCACATCCTGGTCAATACCTAGTTCATGGTTGAAACCCGTCTTCAAAAATCTAGGAGAGAAACTAAAGAGGCTCAAGATTCCACAAACATGAGTTCTTATGAGTATGACAATGACATCTTTTTCAATTCTGATCATACTACATTACCTGACATGGATGCCTATAGAAACATTCCAAATGTTGAGAACATGGACACTACAAACAACAATGCTACACAAAATGACAATGTGGACAACTTTTCAGTACATTCAGCAGATGTGGAAGAATCCATTATGAATCCCCATTTCAATCGATTGGTTGAAGAAATCATGAGGAGGGATAGACAGTACTTCTTACAAATGATGGCACAAAGTGGAGCCAAGATACCTCATGATTTTGACATGTCTCAAATAATGGAACATAGACCTTTGCAACAAACTCACTCAAACATGGATCAAAGAAGACCTAATAGTGGAGGAAATAGAGGACCACACATGGTACCTAAATCACCATCAGCTTTGCTTCAAGAACTAGAGGTCCCACATACACATGGTCAAGCATATGATACTCACCTTCGTAGACCATTATGGAAGTCATATGCAGATAGATATGCTCAATTACATACTAATGCCAAGGATCAACCACCAAAGCAATTGGATATTCAAAGGCATGCTCAAAATTTGGACACAAGGAGACCTCATGTCAAATTTGGGGGCAACACATTGGAACATGACATGTCTGTAGAGTATGGTATACATGCACAAAATAGATATGGTGTTCCTCAACATGAATCTATACCAAGTGGTCCATATACACAGCATTACTATAGACCTCCTCCATATGAACATGTGTATGATCAATATCATCCATATATGCAACATGCTCCTCCTCCAATTGATGCCTCAAGCATGGGGTATGGTCAAAGAAGTCAATCTCCACCTAAGAGCAATTTGGAACAACAAATCAGGGACTTACAAAAGAAAATGGAGGACATAAATACACCAAAGCCAACATACACAATGAGAGACATATGTCCCTATCCATTTGACAAGAGCATTCCAATGCCTCCTTTTCCTACACACTTTGTGACACCTAAATTTGATAAGTATAGAGGAAAAGGGGATCCTAAGGCACACATAAGACAATTTTTCACAGCTTGCATTGAGGTAGCAGAAAAAGAGACATATTTGATGAGATTATTCCCACAAAGCTTAGGTGATCAAGCTATGGAATGGTTCTCCCAACTTCCACCTGGAATTAAGTCATGGGGTGACTTAGTAGAGGCATTTATTCAACATTTCTCCTACAAAATAGAGACAGACATATCAGTCACTACTTTGTGCAATACTAAGCAAAAAGATGGAGAATCTTTTGCATCATTTTTACAAAGATGGAGAAATCTAGCCAACAGATGCTCTTGTGAAATTCCACAAAAACAAATGGTAGAAATGTTCACCCAAAATGTTAACAAAGACATTGGTTATGACTTAAGGAAAGCTTGTTTGTCCACCTTCAAGGATGTCATTGAAAAAGGCTTAGCAATAGAAAAGGTCCTAATTGAACAAGGAGTCATTAAAATATTCAAGGAAAACAAAGATGACTTTAAAGGAAAAGACAAGCCAAGATTTTGGAATAAAAACAAGAACATAGTCAATGATGGTGTTGTTGATGCCAACACAGTGCGACCCAAATTCATTTTTTCTGGATCAAGTTCTACAAACAATCAAGTGAATACTCAAACAACTTCTAGATCACGAAGGAAGTATACTCCATTGGGAGAACCACTTGAGTCAGTTTTCAAAAAGCTAGTGGCAAACAAGGTAATCACTATTCTAGATTTTCCTCCATATGAACCAAAGGTTAAACCAAATTGGTGGAACGATGATGAGTATTGTGAATTTCATAAGAGCAAGGGTCATAAGACAGGAAATTGTCATCGACTAAAGAACATCATATAGGATCTCATTGATAGAGGTGACATTGAGATTGAGGGACATTCGTCTAATCAAGAACATGAGATGTTTAAGGAACCATTCCCAAAACATGACAAGGGAAAAGCTAAAGACACAGAGGATCAAACCAACTATACCAGAGCATCTTACAACTATGATTCAACCATCAATCACATCTTGATGGACAATTATGTCTCTACTATTATCATCAAGGACAAAAACACAGAGAATCCTACTCAGAGACCCAAGATTGTCCTAAAAGCTATTGGATCTTCTTCAGAACCTACCTCTGAATGTCATGTTACAGCCCACCAAGGTAAAATCACTATGCAAGGTGCTTCAGCTAAAAAACACCTCTTCCTCTTCAACCAAACCTGAGTATGACCTTGTAGAACAGTTACGGAAGACACTCGCGCTCATTTCAATCCTTGAGCTATTACGCATATCTCCCACACATAAAGCCATTCTTAACAAAATCTTGAGAGATACTGCTGTTCCTACTGATTTGAATGTGGACCAGTTTCAAGCCATGGTGGGATACCTTTCCATTCCACACTCCCTTACATTCACAGAAGCCAATGACACATCTGTAAGTCAGCCACATAATGCACCATTACACATTGAAGCCTTCATACACAAACATCGAATAAAAAGAGTCCTGATAGATGGAGGGGCAGGTCTAAACATTTGCACATTAAGCAATATTACACAATTGGGATATTGTGATAAAGCTATGAATTCTACAAATCAAATCACCATTAAGGCTTATGATGATGAAGAGCGTTCATCCAAGGGCACGGTCACCTTACCTCTCAGAGTTGGGCTAGTTACAAAGGATGTGGTTTGTCAAGTCCTGGATTTAAATCTCACTTATAACATATTGTTAGGACATCATTAGATTCATGAAATGAGGGCAGTCCCATCCACATATCACCAATGCATTAAGTTTCCTCATAATGGAGTCGAAGTAATAGTTAACGGTGATCCTAATCCATTCATATACTGCAATAACCTGAAATCAAAGACTGAGACCATCATTCCCAGTAATCGTGAGGCTATTCCTTCATCGGCATATATTGATCTTGAGTCATTAAAACCATCGACATCAAAACAAGGTGAGCTTAAAGGCAAATTTCAGGACAAAGGCATGGGGGAATATACTTTCAATTAGACCATGTACTTACGACAAGTCATGAGTTCCCCAAAAGAATATGGAAGACCACATCCTAACAAGCAAATATCCATCACGATGCTCAAATGGGACCCTACTACCTTTCAAAGATGGGGTGAACTAGAAGAGGAAGATTTATATAAAATGCTTTTCAGGGACAATGAAGAGGAAACACAAGATCATATCAACCTACCTTGTGAGAAATATGGCAAAGGCTTCAAAATGCTACAAAAATTTGGGTATGATGGAAAAAGCCCTCTAGGTTTATGCAAGGAAGGCATCATAGAACCTTTACAACTTGAATTGACCTTAAAAAAGGAAGGCTCGAAAGGACTTGGTTTCTTAACTTCCAAGATCCACACCAAAAGGACAGAAGAAGCCTTACAAATCAAAGCGGCCAAAATGCAACAAGAGGATCGCTACTCCACAAATTCTAATGAATGGGAATGGGGTTCAGACAAGTCTTCCAGTGACTACGAGCTCACCAAGATATTTAGAGAGCCAGATGAACCCACAGAAGAAGAGGAATTTTATAACAAGTTCAGAGTTGGTCAAGACACAACTCAGGAGGATTCTACACAGTCCTTGTCTCAAGGTTCTAGGTTGAAATCACATAGGATGAGAACACCTATCCCAGAATGCACTACTAGTGATGATAATTTGGATTCACTCGTGATTGAGATTGATGAGGAGAGTGCCATCAATGACCTTGATAATTACCTTGACATACTTGAATATAATCACATCTTCACTCTTAGGTCCCCTAACTTCGAAGACATTAACGACCTTCCCCTTGTTCACCACCAACTCATTGACTGAGATCATGAAGGACCTGTACAATTTGATACATTCCAAAATGATGAAGCTTTTATTGACTATTTGGGCATATGAGATGATCTCCCCCCTGGAGACCATAAAGCGGGATACACTATAGAACTCAATAGCGTGGCATATTTTGGTGAGGGTGTCAGACCTTCCAGTCGTAAAAATGTGAAAATAAGAACAAATCAAGGGTCTTATGGTGAAAACCATACTGTGGCACTGTCTGACCCCAAAAAAGTAAAAAGAAAGGATGTATCTGAGGGTGAAAACCTCTCTGAGGCACCTGAAGATGGAAGGCTCAACATTCTCCCAGCATCATATGAGGAAAAGTCATCCATGTTGGTCAAGGAGACTATCAAAAAAAACATTGGTACAGAAGAGGTTCCACACAACATATTCCTAGCTCAATCATTGACAGAGTCCGAAAGGTCAAAATTCATAAGTTTCTTCAAAGAACGACAAATTAACTTCACCTAGTCATACGCTGATATGCCTGGATTGGATCCGGATTTGGTAATGCATCATCTGACAGTCAAACCGTGGGCAAAACCAGTAAAACAGAAATTAAAAAAAATGCATCCACAAGTGGCACTACTAGTCAAAGCAAAACTTGAGAAATTACTCAATGTCGGATTCATACACCCAATTGATTATCCTGAATGAATCTCCAACTTGGTACCTATTAGTAAACCAGATCGCAGCATCAGAATTTGCACAGATTTTAGAGACATCAATAAAGCTTGTCCAAAGGATGACTTCCCATTACCAAACATTGACTTGATTGTTGATCTCACAGCAGGTCATGAAATGCTATCATTAATGGATGGATTCTCTGGTTATAATCAGATAAGGATTGCACCCAAGGATCAACACAAAACATCATTTACTTGTCCATGGGGAACTTTCTGCTGGAATGTCATGCCTTTCAGGTTAAAGAATGCAGGTGCTACATATCAAAGAGCCATGACTACTATCTTTCATGATCTCATGCATGTAACTGTGGAAGATTATGTTGATGACCTCTTGGTCAAATCAATAGAGAGAAATACACATTTGGACATACTTTCAGTTGCCTTTGATCGGTTGGAAAAATACAAAGTAAGATTAAACCCTAAGAAATGTGTCTTTGGAGTAACCTCTGGGAAGCTCCTAAGATTCATTGTATCCAAAAGAGGAATTGAAGCAGATCCAACAAAAGTCAAAGCTATCTTGGAAATGCAACCACCAAGAAATATCAGTCAACTTTGATCCTTACAAGGCAGACTCCAGTCCATCCGAAGATTCATAGCACAACTGGCAGATAAGTGTAATCCTTTTCAGCACCTGCTACATAAAAACATCAAATTCAAATGGGATGATAACTGTCAACAGGATTTCCAGATGCTCAAAGATTATCTTCTAAATTCGCCATTTCTGATGCCACCAGTTCTAGATCAACCTCTGTTACTATACATATCAGCTACTTCAACAACACTGGGGGCACTCTTAGCACAACAAAGCACTTAAGGCAAGGAAAAAGCAATATACTATATCAGTCGCACATTGGTGGGATACGAGCTAAACTACACACCAATTGAGCATGCATGTCTCACCATGGTCTTTGCTTCATAGAAATTACAACATTACATGCTCACTCATAAGACTAAGTTAGTTGCAAGGATAGACCCATTGAAATACCTTCTCAATAAAGCAACACTTACTGGGCGACTGGCCAAATGGTTGATGATCCTAAGTGAATTCGACATCGAGTATGTGGATAGAAAAGCAATAAAAGGACAAGCCATCGCAGATCAATTAGTAGATGCCCCCATGGTAGATGATGTTCCTCTAAGTTCAAAATTTCTAGATGAATCCATTTTGACAATGTCAGATGCAAAGCCATGGCAACTATACTTCGATGGCTCTTATACACAGCATGGGGCAGGAGTGGGCATCCTCTTTATAACTCCTCAAGGGGATTCTATACCAAAATCATACCGCTTATCATTTCCTTGCACCAACAATATAGTGGAATATGAGGCACTAACAACAGGATTACGAATTGCAGTTCAATGGAAGATCCAGGAACTTCACATTTTTGGGGACTCCCAGCTTGTCATCCATCAAGCAACTGGTGATTATCAAACAAAATATGAAAATTTAATGCCTTATAAACAAATGGTGGATGGTCTGAAACAACATTTCACAAAGATAGACTTTGAACAGATACCAAGAGAGCAGAATCGCGCTGCAAATGCCATGGCTACTATTGCTTCACTAATTGATTTACCTCCAAACAAGACCCGCTATGAGTTCTTGGTGGATAACCTTTTGGTCCCTTCATATGAGATCATGCCTA
Source organism: Cryptomeria japonica (assembly GCF_030272615.1). Lineage (NCBI taxonomy): Eukaryota > Viridiplantae > Streptophyta > Pinopsida > Cupressales > Cupressaceae > Cryptomeria > Cryptomeria japonica. The sequence continues at coordinate 609,481,191 of NC_081407.1, forward strand.
CTGAGACAATATGTGTTGTCAGTCCCAAGTCCCAGTTATACGGTTCCATTTTCACATACCTTCATGACAATACTTTACCTCCTGATCTATCAAATAACCAACATTGCACTTTCATTCGCCAATCCTCTCAATATGTCATTTTAGTTGATATACTATACCAATGAGGTCTAGATGACACTCTTCTTATATGTTTATAAAGTGACGAAGCTCAGATTGCGTTACGGGAGGTGCATGAAGGGATATGTGGTCTGCATGCTAGTGGTCCTACCTTGGCCAAGAAACTCATCAGGACTGGATATTACTGGCCCAATATGGAAAAAGACTCATACCAGTTTGTCAAGAAATGTAAGCAATGCCAAATTCATGGAGATCTCATACATGCACCAGCACAAGAACTTCAACCACTTGCGTCTCCTTGGCCCTTTTGTTAGTGGGGACTCGATCTCATAGGCAAGATTCACCCTCCTTCTTCCAATGGTCATAAATTCATTATCACTACCATAGAGTATTTTACAAAATGGATTGAAGCTGTGCCTCTCACACAAATTATGGGAAAACAAATTGCTACATTCATCCTCAACTATATCATTTGCCGATACGGTATTCCTGTTTCCATTATCACTGATAATGGGCGTCCCTTAAAAAATCAGGATGTTCACGAACTCTGTGACCGCTTCCATATTACCCCCAAGGCAATGGCCAAGCTGAGGTGTCTAATAAAACAATCCTTAAAATCCTAAAAAAGACAGTCACCGATGCTGGTCGTAATTGGCATATCCAACTCAATCTTGCACTTTGGGCCTACCGCACAAGTATCCACACACCTACAGGAGCTACACCCTATTCACTGGTCTATGGCATCGAAGCTATCTTTTCTATTGAGGTTGAGCTACCCTCTTTATGGGTTTCTCTACAAAACATCATCGGTGATGAAGACTATAGGGTCTCTCGCTTACAAGAGCTGGAACTACTGGATGAACAAAGACAAACTGCTTTTAATCATCTCAAGGCTTACCAACAATGAATGAGTCGCAGCTACAATCACAAGGTCAAGCCTCACACATTTGAGGTAGGTGACTTAGTTCTTAGAGAAAATCCTAAAAATCAACAAGACAGAGAGAAGAAGGGCAAGTTCGAACCAAACTGGCTTGGTCCCTACATCATTACAGCAGCATATGGATCTGGTGCATATCAGCTCTCAACTACAGAAGGTGAACCTTTGGAGGATCCTATCAATAGCATGTACCTTCACAGGTTCTACACATAGCTCTTTAGAGTATCCTAATTTCAAAAATACAAAAAAATTATAAAACAAAAAAATCATTACTTGGTGAAAACCTGGCAAACAGGCACCTTGTGACACAAAAAACATTGAAAAATTGAAAAAAGTAAAGAGAAATAATTTCGTCCAATGGTGAAAACCACTTCGGTGGCGCCCTGGGCAAGTACCATGGTGAAAACTGGGTCACCAGCACCATGTGTAGGGACATTGCTCCTCCCTCCTTCAGGATTCACTTTCATAATTTCACTTTGCACACACTCACAACCTATTTGTTCATAATAAACTTACCCATTCCCATCATGGATTGTTATTGATCTACCCAAGATTGGTTAGCCATTCATAATAAACCTCCTTTTTCACCCCTTTCCATTCATAATAAATCAGATCCTATCTATGGCTAAGGCAAAATCCTATGTCTAGTAATGGGTGTGGAACTGAGAACATCACATATTTCAAGGAGTACAGTTTCTTCCAGCTTCCTTCGGTCTATCCACGCACAATCCGCAATAAAGCAACATTTGCATCACAGATCCGCATTAAAGTTTCATCTTCTCTGCAATAAAGTATTAGTTTCATGGATTCAGTCAGTTTCAGATGAGACACAGCAGCAACAATGGGCTTCAACAAATCAAATCTTTCAACAGACTCAGACAACATTATGGTTCAATGATATCTATCCTTTCTGTGAAAGTAAACATTGTGACCACACTCAAATAAGACTTATACAAGTGATAAGAGACACTAAACTTGAGGACTACAGTGGATGTTGGTGTTGAGTCTTGGTTTTCTTTTGATTTCATCTTTTTGGTGACATGTCTTTTAGTTTTTCCAAGATGTCTTTAACTAGAGATTCTATCTCCAAGATGTCTTTGACTAGAAAGGCGAGGATGGGGTATCATCACTTATTTGTATTTGTTGTCTGTGGATTGTTTCTTAGTAATACTATGACTTGTCCAAGGATATGAGGACACTGTGAGTCTAGTGTGAACTGGGGCATTCCTTGTTTGTGACTGTCTTATCTCCATGCAAATAGGTACAATGACTTTCTGGGTCAACATATGCCTCGATTGTCATAACCTATTTTTCCATAATAAAGCTCAATGATGATAATGCACAAGAAGCTCTTTCACTTTCATATCTTCTGTCTTCCATCCCCCTTTCTTAATTGACTTCCATCATCCTTCTCGAGTCCGCGTAGCCTGCTATCCCATGACTGAGTATAATGACACACCAAAAATATTTGCATTTCATGTAATTTCACCTGCATTACCACATATAAGCATTTCATACATACATATAGATGTCACAACTGCATCACATCCTGCACACAACACATATTAGAACATTTTACATTTTCATCATGTAAATAATTATTTGCATTATCATATTCATCTGCATTACTTACATTCACATTCACATCATGCATACACATATAAAATATAAAAGAACAGAAATATATTGCATTGCATCATATACATATTTGCATCCATATCATAAGCATCACATAAGAACATCTCATCATATAGGTATGCATGCATATAGCTGCCGCAAAGATGAATCATCTCATATATATATATAAATGTCATGATACAATGATGTCAAAATCATATGACTACAAAAAGCACCCGCAGGTGTCTACATCATCATATAAAAATGGTACAAAACTGATACAAAGGGAGCCCTCTAAGGCTATGATGAACTCCCTCCCTCGGAGCCACCTGGCCTCGGTGGAATCTGAGCCCCTGAAGGACCCGCCCCAGGATCATCTTGCCTGTCTCCTCTATCTAGTGGTGGCGAAGGACCCATGACCCCACCACTCGATGCCTATCTCCTCCGGCTCCCTCCTGTAGCTGTCGCTGTACGCGACGGTCTATGGAAGTTCCTCACCTGCTAATCTACTGGCACTGCACCGTAGTAGAGGTCTCTCCAGTAGGCTATCTCCTCTCCTACCCGTAGGACATAAGCATATCCGGCCCATGTGTCCTCTGCTGCCTGCCTCCCAGCCCTCAATGCTGTCTCAGCCTCTGTGTAGCGCTAGATAGCTTGATCCCACTCTCGCTGAGTATCCCTGAGCCTAGTCCTAAGCTGATCCCTCTACCTCTCTAGATCCTGGATCTCATCTTCCTGGCCCTGGTAGATCTCCCTCAGATCCAGCAGCTCAGCCTCCACTGGGTCAACCCCCTCTGCCCCTACCTGTGGTTCCTCCTTTGTGAGTGCCTGCTCCTGTGCCTATACCTGTACCTGTACTGGTGCTGGTACCTGTCTTTGTCTCTGCCACTGTGCCTATACCTGTCCAAGACCCTGTGCTGCTGGCACCTATAGCGGCAATCCACCACGACCCCTCACCACCTGAGCCTACCTCTCCTCTCCACCCTCGCTCCGAGGTGCAACTTGCCTCTCTCCAACTACTCCTCTCCTCCTCCATCAGCCTCTGCCCCCTCACCTCCACCATCATCCTCATCACCACCACCATCTCCCTCCGGTGCCTCTCCTGGATCTGTCAATCGGGGGAATGGATGCTCTGACCAATATGCTGTATACTCAGCATCCATCCCGACGTCCTTGTTCTCAGGCCACATGTCCCAAGGTAGAGGCATCATCTCCACTAGCTGAGTCACTGCCTGATCATATGACAGTAGCGGCCCAAACTGTGCCTAATCTCTAACTGTGCGGGCATACATGCCTGATCCCCAGGGCATCCTCTGAATCCGGCCAAACTGTCGGCCAACCCTGTCTACCAGCTGTCTCTCTAGCACATAGGGCATCTGCCCAATTAGGTACTTGCTTCGGAAGCTATACGGTAGCTCAACTGCATCATCCTCCCACTGCTCGCAGCCCAGATATGGTCTCCATATGACCACATCAATGTCATCAATCACCCACTGCCAATACTCAAGCCTGCCAATCCGTGGCTGCGATGTGATCATATCATACAAATGCACAAAGCTGCATCCATAACCTTTGCTCTTGAAGTGTATCGGTTGGGTAACCGGTAGATGCTTGTAAGCCCATACCTACAACAATGTAACTCCACAGCCCAATCCCACTAATCCATGATAAACAAACTGATGAAGCTCGTAATACAGGTGGGCCAACACACATGGTCCCTAGGCATATCTGGTATGCTGTGTCACCAGCATCTCCAGTGCTCCTCCCTAGCCCACAGCCAATCCCCATGTCACCCTATCTAGACACAGGAAACCACTGATAGCTCCTCCAATCACTGCCGGTAATGCTAACCCTGTGGCTGTCATGGTGTCCCATGCCACATGTCCTACCCTCATCTCCAATCCAGGGTCCTGAAATACCTGTCTCAATGCCTCCCTATCTCCATCTCAATTGTATGGGATCAGCTCCCCATCGATCGACACCTATAGAATCCTATACACATCCTCCAGGGTGACTGTCATCTCACCCATCGGTAGATGAAACGTGCACATCTCAAAGTGCCATCTCTCAGCCAGCGTAGTCAACAAACCCATGTTTGCTTGAAACTCAGGCACATACAGCACATGTCTCAAACCCATCTCCTCAATGGTAGCTTTGTCCTCGAGTGACAACTCAGGTCGCAACCTCTAAGTAGACGAAAATCTCTCCCGTGACTCTAGCATCGGCAAGTACTCCTGCAGTCAAGCAAATCAATCATGTTAGTTATAGTGGCATTCACTATTTATCACAAAATGCTACTCGCTATCTAAATGCATATGGCTATCTACCCTAGTGACACTCACTGTTCATCACAAAGTGTTGCTATTTATCCTAGTGGTACTCCCTGTTCATCACAAAGTACTATGTGTGTGACACTCGCTGTTCATCACAAAGTGTTACTCACATTTGCACTCCCTGTTCATCACAAAGTGCTGCTCATATTTGAGTACTCCCTATTCATCACAAAGTACTACATGTGTGACACTCCCTGTTCATCACAAAGTGTTACTCACATTTGCACTCCCTATTCATCACAAAGTGCTGCTCATATTTTAGTACTCCCTGTTCATCACAAAGTACTCTATCTTGGTACTCACTGTTCATCACAAAGTGCCTTGATCTATCCTAGTCTTTCCTAGAGGACCTTCTTGAGTGTATCCTCTCAGCAGCTTATCCAATCGACAGCGTATGTTCATCACAGAATTGGTGATTTGACCTAGAAGATGCAAATTCATACTTTTCAAATGCAAATGCGCTTACATGACATAAACATGCTCAAAGATTGCATAGGCACGCCTGAACAACACAGATGTGCCTTCTTGACATAGACGTGCCTATGCTCTGCACAGACGCACCTGGGAGACATAGACCTGCCTTCTTGGCACAAACGTGCCTGAACAGCACAGACACAGCCGCATTTGACACAGATGTGGGTCTAGACATAGACGCGCCTGGCACAAACACAGACATGCCTAGTAGACACAGACGTGCCTAGCACCAACGCAAACACGCCTAGATGTTTTTGACATTTTTTTGGACCCTATTCTAAGTGCATTTATTGCTTTATCTACCATGCATTAATGACAAAATTAAATGTGTCAAAGTACGAGGAGGTTTTGTGGTACTTACCGGCTCTCCTGCCTCTACTGGCCTCTGAAATTGGCAAACGCGGTCGAATCTGTGAGTGAAAGCCATCGCTACTGACTGCTCCTGCTCTATTTTCGCTCTACAATATGCTCTTGTGAATGTGTAGATGACAATGAGGATATATTTTCCCCTGTGGTCTATCTTATAGCCTACCCTAGCCCTCACTTTCGTTTCTTGAGTCAATCTTCATTATCCCGTGACTTTGTCACTTTATCTGGTCAATCCATTCTAGCCTGTCTTTCAAATTGAGAGATTGTCTGCGATCTTTCTAGACATTTTCATCTAATCTCTTGAGGGGGCATATCATTCCCATTCTGGGACAACTCTGTATTAGTTCATCTTATCTTCTTTGAAACAACGCAACAAGCCACATTGTCTCAAAGAGGGGCAAAATGTAGACACCTAAAATTGTCATGTCTAACTAAATAAATATTTTATTTATTTAATTACTTTAGCCTAATTGTTCTATTAATTAAATAAATCTTTATTTATTTATTTAATTAATTCATTTATCCTCTTCTAGCCTTATTTCTCATTTAAATAAATATATTTATTTATTTAAATTATCATTTTCCTAAATTAAATAAATATCTTATTTATTTAATTGATCCCACTTCTTCTATTAATTAAATAAATCTTTATTTATTTAATTAATTCATTAGTCTTTTCTACCCATGACACATGTCATTCATCTCTTAATTCATACACTAGCTACCCCTTTCATTATTTTATTATTTCTTTTACCTACCCTCTAATCATAGCCGACCTCCTTTTACACCTCTCAATCTTATCCCTCCATTTCACATAGTGTCTTCTATATAAGGAGATGCTTCCTTCATTATCAAACCCTAATGAATCAATTTATGCAATTAACTACACTACGATCTTACTTGCAACCACATTCTGTTCTTTGTTGAGCTCTTGTGCATATAAAATCTGAGAGCAAATATATCAAGCAAGATCAATGGAGATAGGAAGAATGGAGATCAAAACCCTATTGGACATGTGATGGTATAATCTTTGTGATTTCATGTGATTTGCATTGTCTTAGGTAATCTTCATATGTTATGGTGGATCTTTGTTGATTGTTAGGCTAGGGTTTTGTGGTTGAATTCATTTAGCCTTTCAATATTGTTATTATTGCTATCCATTTTCACCATATACAGCTGCTATTAAGTTTTATTGAGTGTTAGCATTCTAATCGATGAAGATTGGAATAAGTGGTGTTGGTGCAACTATTGCAGATGGTTATAATGTGCTTGTTGGTGTTTCCTAATCATGTTCAATTTGTTTTGATGGCCTACTTTGATTATTGTGTGAGTTCTTGATGATTTTCTTGGTTTGTTGATATTCTTTGTGTTATGCAATATTTTGGTGGTGTAACATGTTGCAGTTGATCTTGGAAAGATTTCTAGTGGTGGTGTGTGCTTGAGGAGTTAGTTTAGGTCCATGATATGTTGTCTATGATATTGTATTGGTGTAGTGGCTGATTTATGTATCGTGTGATGTAATTTTGTAATTAGGTGTTAAGGGTTTGGTTGACCTTGTAGTCAAGGTTGAAGATTTGTATAAATGGGTGTAATATTCATGTAATTTAGTGGTTGTTGTTGAGTCTAAATTATCAGAGAGTGGTGTATGTGTGATCAAGAGAATTCATCTTTTGGTTTGGTGTTTTGAGAAAAGATTGAAGAAGGGCAAACATTTGAGCTTAACCGGAACTGTCATCAGGCATTAGGAGATGCTATTATTTGTAATTCATTCTTTCCAATTGTAGTCGGAATCTTTTTGCAAGGTAGTGAACCTTCTTTAAGGGTTGAGCCTTCTAGGTCATTGTGGTTTGAGTAGTGAGCTCTATGAAGTGTTCTTGAATGCATGTGCATTCTCCATTGTAATATTTACACATACTACAATAGAGTATAATCTCATTGTGTTGGCATTATGTGAACCGGCATGAAGACATAATGATATTGTATGTTGTCATTGATGTCAATATGCGACATGGTGTGAACCAGCACATGTGATAGGTGAAAAGAGAGAGGAACCGACATATGTATGAATCGGTTTATATGCCAAAGTGAAGCAGTATATTTGTTCAAGGTGAATCGGCATGTAGTTATGGGAACCGACACATGGAAGTATTGTATGACTACCGGTTGGTAGGTAGTTTCCACTTCAGGATTTCTAATTGGAGTACCCCAAGTCTATGTGACTCAATCGGTGATCTTTGTGTGATGAGTTAGCAGTATAATGGAGGACAGATCATGTTGCCATGTAATTTATGTGTGTGTGAAGGATCTTGCATGAAGTTGACTATTCCTATCTACCTCAGGAGTGTGCGAAGTCTGTCAAATGGTGATGATGGGTTATCAGCCACCATGGAATTGGTTGAAAATGGATAATGGAGAATGTCTTGAGATAGATTCAAGATTGTCGTATTTAATGCAATATGATTCAACAATCAGGATCAAACTACTTGAATTGTGTAACCTAACAGGTGTAGGGTTTAGGGTTTTTGCTAACGACCTGTATGTTTCCTATAAGGTTGATGTTGTGTTTCTTTCTAAGGTTGTTGGAAAAAGTTATGAATGTGTATCCAATGGAAGTGATACGTGACTCTTCCCAGACCAAAGGAGAGAAGAGATACCTGCAAAGTAAATGTGTAGAAGGAGAAGAGGAGCCTAAATGGATCTGCATTGGCATTAAGTGTTGTTATCAGATCATTGTAATTCCTATTGATCTCTAACCACTTCAATAGCTATAAAATCCCCTAATAGGGTAGCCTTAACTAGCTTGTTGCAAAATCCCCTAACATGGTGGTCTTAACAGGCTTGATTCAAATCCCTTAACCAAGTAACTCGAGGTTAATGAGTTCTGAGAAGCTATAGAGATTAGGAAATCCTTTCAGCTATTGAGATCTTGAAATCCTCTAACAAGGTGACCCTATCAGGTTTAACCCTTAACTAGGTATTATAGCTATCCCTTAACTGGGTGATCCCTAATAGGATCGGTTCCTATCAGAACCTATTGTAATGTCTTTAACCGGACAAGGCTCCTAACAAAGTGGACTTCTAAAGAGTTCAAAAAGTAGCTTGTGGGTATTCATCCCCACAGTAGATTTTCCCAATTGGGTTTCCATGTGAAAAATATGTGTGTCATGTGAAATGCTTTTGTCTTGTGATGCTTTGTTTTACCTGTTAAGCATATGAAGGTTCTATGTTTTATGCCTGTCCATAAAACATATTGAACTCATTGTTGTGAAGATCTGATGATTAAGTTTACCTATTTATGCATGAGAATATAATGATACTGTAGTTTTGAGTTAAATGAAAAGCTAAGTGTACAACTGGTCAATGCTTGTTTTAGACACTCTTGGGTTTACCAGTTGCAATCTGTGTTGATTAAGTATTCCTATTTGCCAGTTGTTTGGAGTATTTGTTGTCAAACTGGTTTTGGACTATATTTGTGTTCGTACTGATTCACCCCCCACCCTCTCAGTATTGGCTTGGTACTAGTGATTCATCATTGAGTTATCAATTGGTATTAGAGCCCTCCAGGTCCTTTGTGTTGTAAGCTTAACCACTTGCGGAAAAGATCCTAGTCAAATGATGAAGAGGGAAGGTCCAAATTTTAATAGGGAAAATTTCGGTATATGGAAAGACAGGATGAAGATATTCATCAAAAGTGTGGGTGTTCAAAATTGGAGTTATGTTAAAAATGTATATGCTGTTCCTACTAGTACTCTCATCAATGACCAAAAGAGAGAGATACAAGAAAATGGGCAAGTCACGGAAGCCCTCATCAGTAGTCTATCTGACTTTGAGTTTATTGATGTTCAGGACAAGGCAAATCCCAAAGAGGTATGGGATGCTCTTTAAAATATCTATGGTGGTGATAAGCATGTAAAATAGGCTAAGGAAGAAAGCTTGAGAGGGAAGTTTGAAGACATGCGGATGGTTGAAGGAGAGACCATTCGGCAGTATGGAATAAGAATCAAAATGGTTGTTGGAGAAATCAAGGGTGCAGGTGGTAAAATAGAAGATTCCATTGTGGTAAGAAAAGTCCTGAGATCCTTGTTGCTGGTCTATGCAATAAGGGTTGCTACTATTCAGGCGTTGAGATCAATAGACAAGTCTAAGGTGTCCTTGGACTCCATCATAGCCAAGCTGATAGCCTATGAGCTGAATAGTTTTGATGGCAGTGTTCAAAAGATAGAATCAGCTTTTAAAGCCTCTGCTATACCATCCAGAAAAGGAAAAGAGGCTAGCACTAGTGGGGAGCCTAATCAGAGTAGAGAAATGAATGATGAAGAGTTTTTGATGGAATTTGAAGAACTTCTTGCTAGGAAATTCTCAAAAGGAACTGGTAAATACAAAGGTAAGCTACCTTTGAAATGTTTTTCTTGTAACCAGATGAGACATATTGCTATGAATTGTCCTAATAGTGACAACAAGGATAAACCGGAAAGGTTCAGGAAATTCAAAGGAGGAAACTAGAGAAACTATTTTATGGTAGTTGATGAAGGTGTCACAAATGAGGAATCAAAAGATGAAGAGAATGAAGACATTATGTTTGTTACTGTAAAGGAAGATGTAGCAGAAAAGAAGGCTCTTGTCTCCCAGTTTGATAATTCAAATGAGTGGATCATTGACAGTTGCTATTCTCACCATATGAGTGATGACCAGAGCAAGTTTCTATCCTTAGAGGAGTATGATGGTGGTGTGGTTCCCTTTGGCAATGATGCACCATGCATGTTTAAAGGTAGAGGGTCCATCTCTTTGAATGGAAAGAGTAGTTCTGACAATGTGTACTGGGTTGATGGTCTTAGACATAACCTTCTAAGTGTTGCCTAGCTAAATGATAGTGGCCTCACTCTGAAATTCAAGAATGGAGTTTGCAGAATCAAAGGAAAAGATGGTAAATTGGTGGCCATCAGCATGAAGACCAAAGGTAACTTATTTCAGTTGAATGCGAATGTAAGTACCTATCTTATGGCTAAGCTTGATGATAGTTGGATATGGCATAGGAGACTCTATCATGTAAACTTTGATAACATTGTGAAAGCTAGTAAGATCAAGGTAGTTAGAGGGTTTCCAATGCTAAACAAACCGGATAATACCTTGTTTAGAGAGTGTCAATTAGGGAAAATGTCTTCCTCAACTTTTAAAGGTAAATATTTCACTCCTGACAACTTGCTTGATTATGTACATACTAATTTGTGTGGTCCTATGAAAACTAGAAGTGTGCAGGGTGATAGATACTTCATGATCCTCACTGATGACTACTCAAGAATGATGTGGGTCACATTCTTGAAAGACAAGTCTGAAGATTTTGGGAAATTCAAAGCTTTTAGAGCATTAGTGGAGAAGGAAAGTTGTAAAAGGATCAAGTGTCTCAGAATTGATCAAGGAGGGGAATTCACTTTCAATGAATTCAACAAGTATTGTGAAGAATTTGGCATCAAGAAACAGTTGTTTGCCCCCTGAACTCCATAGCAAAATGGCCTAACAAAGAGGAATAACTGTTATGTGGTTGAAGTAGCTAGAACCATGTTGATTAAAGGAAAGGTAGCTCACACCTTTTGGAGAGAAGCGGTGAGCACTGCAGTCTACACTATGAACCAGGTACTCATCAAAAAGGGTAAGGACAAAACTCCTTATGAGTATTGGACTGGTAAGTCACCTATGGTTAGCTACTTTAAAGTATTTGGTAGCAAATGTTACATCAAGAGGAGTGAACATCAGGGAAAATTTGAAGCTAAATGTGATGAGGGAATATTTTTAGGATATTCCACCAAGAGTAAAGCTTTCAAGTGCTACAACAATAGGACTCAGAGAATTATGGAAAGCATCAATGTAAGAGTTGATGAATCCTTTAAGAAGACTGAGGAAACCAATAGTGAGCAAGCTGTAAATGAATCGGTTGTAACCTTCTAGGAACCGATTGTTAGCCAACCAAGTACTAGTAACAGTGTTCCTGAATCGGTGAATGCTGATACTAATGAAGATGAGGATGAAGAGGAAAAGAAAGAAGAACTAGTTAAGAGCATTCCTCGGTATGTCAAGCTAAATCGTGATCCTAAGATGATCATAGGAGATAAGGATGCAGGAATCCTTACAAGAAGAAAGATCAAAGAAAACTCATGTATGATCTTTGAATTTGAGCCTAAATCATTCAAAGAGGCTCATAAAGATGAAGACTGGATCAAGGCAATGGAAGAGGAACTTGACTAGATAGAGAAAAATGGTACATGGTCCTTGGTACCCAGACCAGAGCATTAAAATGTCATTGGCACCAAATGGGTGTTTAGAAATAAGTTGAATAAGAATGACATAGTGATTAGGAATAAAGCCATATTGGTATGCAAAGGATATGCTCAAGAAGAAGGAGAAGACTATGGAGAAACCTTTTCTCTTGTAGCCAGATTGGAAGGAGTTCATATGCTTCTTGCATATGCAACTTTTAAGAGGTTAAAAGTATATCAAATGGATGTAAAATCCACATTCCTAAATTGTGTACTTGAAGAGGAGGTATATATAGAGCAACCAAATGGGTTTTCCCTATCTGAAGATAGTGATATGGTGTGTAGGCTACATAAAGTATTATATGGTCTAAAGCAGGCACCTAGGGCATGGTATGAGCACCTACATTCCCATCTTGTGAAGATTAGATTTGAGAGAACAAGTAAAGATAGCAATATCTACTTGAAGTCTGAAGGAGATCAAATCTTGATCTGTGAGGTTTTTGTTGACGACATTATCTTTGGAGGAGATGACAAGATGAGTCATGAGTTTGCTGATGAGATGAAGAAAGAGTTTGAGATGTCACTCATAGGGGAGATTAAGTTCTTCATTGGACTATAGATCCAGCAGATGGAAGATGGAATCTTTATCACTTAGTCTAAATATGTCAAAGAGGTACTGAAGATCTTAGGCATGGAAAATAGCAAACTGGTTGGTACATCGATGGTGATTGGTTGCAAATTGACAAAAGAGGATGATTCCGCACTAGTTGATGAGCAGGAATACCGATCAATGATTGGTAAGTTACATTATGTAATGCATAGTAGATTGGATATTGCACATATAGTTGGCATTACTGCAAGGTTCCAAAAAAGTCCAAGAGAATCCCACTTGGTTGCAGTCAAGCGGATTCTTAGGTATCTGAAGGGAAAAGTTGACTATGGATTGTGGTACCCATACAACAATGATTTCAATCTGAAAGTGTTTACTGATGATGATTGGGTAGGTAATGTGGATGATCGAAAAAGCACAACCGATGGTGCATTCTTTCTCGGTGGTAGACTGGTCTCATGGATGAGTAAAAAGTAGAGTTGTATCTCTCAGTCTATAGTGTGTAGCATCCTAAAATTGTGACACTTGCAATTTCAACCGCATTTGGGTCTTCACGATGGCGATGCAACACTGAACCTGAATGGAGACTCTGAAACTTGCTCGTGACATCAAAAACTGCATTTTCTTGCACCCTGGCCTGATCCTCCTTGCACCCTGCTGTCCCGGGAGGTGGGACCAGAGCACCCAGTTCCCTGGTCCTTCAGGACCAGGGCACCCAGTGCCCTGGTCCCCCAGGACCATGGCGCCCAGCGCCCTGGTCCCTGGACCTATTTTGGGCCCGGTCTCTTTTGAGACCTTGGGTCTTTATGTTTGCAATATGAGAAATAATCTTTCCTGGTCGGCCTAAGGTCGGAAAAATTAGTCTATCAACCCTAATTGGCAAGTATATAAACTACATTTCTTCTCTCATTTTAAAGGAGGAAAAAAGGCGGAAGCGATATTCAAACATTCAAGCATTCAAGCATTCCTTCAAGCAATTGATCATTCTAAGTCTCCATTCAAGGCTAAGTGTTGCATTCAAGACAAGGATTCAACCATTGAAGAGGAGATCACATATCACATACAACAACATTTACACCTTCGCATGTAAGAATACAAACATTCTTACAACAAGGTACTAGTACTTGTTTTACATTACAATCATTTACATTTATAGCATTTCTCATTTCTTGGTTAATTTCAAAACTGGGGTTTGACCTAAGGGAAAACCCCTAATCCCTAACCCTGCAATCATCTTCGCTTTTTTGTGTGTAGGTTGCAGGTATGCGGCTGTAATTGAAGATCTGGAATCCTTGTGCAGAGATGAACAGATCCCCCTTCGTTTCATGGATTTTTCGGAGGACCGTGTGCACACCGGGCGCCATCGTCCCGTCAACTTTCGCTCAAATTTGCAGGATAGCACCGTCTCGACATTTTACTACCAATTCCAAGTCTACAGCTTCATCCTATGTTCCTATCTCTGTTTATAAGTGAATCTTTCTCACTTTTCATGCATTCCTAGCTTAATCATTCTATCTACATTCTTTACAAAAGAGGGTAGCCTTGCTATCTTAACCCTTGAAAATCATTTAGAATCCAATCTTGCATTGTGTGGGATTGGATCTTGTGGGTTTCAACCCCTCTTTTGAATGTAAAGTCTCCCCTAAGTGAAAACCATCAATCCTATGTGACCCCCTTTCCCCTTGGAGTGGTGGGGGGAACACTTAGGGTTCGCTTGCGATTTTTCGCTTTACATTTTGGTGAACCCGACGTGAACATCCTTTCTAATTATTCATGGTTAGATCTGAAAATTGGATGCCTTGATTACATTTCCATGTTTGATCTTTTGTAAATTTCAGAGGTTAATTGCATAAAAACCCTAAATTTTCTTTTTAGTAATTGAACTTGTGAAATGTTTAATTGTTAATGCTTGTTTCAGATCTACCCTTCTATTACAAATTATCAATTCATATTTGTGCTTTAATTCTGAAAATTAAGTGGTTAAGTGTCAAAACCCTAATTTTTAAAACCCTCTTGATTCAACCTTTGACTGATAATTTCAATGATAAAAACATTTCCAAATCGACTATAACTTTGGATTCCGCAATAAAATCATAATATCTTTCATCCCTGAAAATTTGGAAAAAAGTTGCGAGGACCGTGTGCACCCCGAGCGCCATCATCCCCGACATTTTTTTCGAAATTTCGGGAGTTAGATCTTACTGTATTTTTATGCTAAAATCCAGAATTTTGGCTGATTTTATCAATTCTAACACTTTCAAAATTAAAGTCAAAGTTGGTCTAGTGATTGCTTCGATTAATGCTTCTAATCATTCAAAAATTGTTGAAATTGAAATTTTGTGTCAAAATTGTGTTCTTACTGTCCTAAATCTGAAAAGTGTGTCGGCATTCATTCAAAATTTCAGTGCTTTATTCAAATTCTTGCAATTTGTGACTTTTGAAATTAAGTGCTTAATTACACCAACTTTGATTTCCGCTTTCAAAATTGAATTTTGCATGAAATTGAGTCAACTTTTAAAATTCAAAACTTGCATTGCTTTTGGTATTCCCTCTAAAATCATAAAATCCAAAATTTCAGTTTCCCTCTCTTTTTCAAAATTCAAATTTTGCATTTTTCAACAATCTTGGTAGGGTTCAATTTTGAGATTGCAACTTTAATTTGGCCTATCTACAAATCGTAAAATCACTCAATTTTTTCAGATTAGCTTTAAAATCATCATAACTTTCATCCCTGCAAATTTTGAAAAAAGTTGCGAGGATCGTGTGCACTTTGAGCGCCACGGTCCCTGACATTTTTTTCGAAATTTTGGGAGATTGTCGTGATTGCATTTAATAGCTTAAATCTAGGAGATTGGCTGATTTTATTGAAATTTGCTACCTCTAAAATTCAAAATCTTCTCTCCCTCTCTAGTGCATGAGTTTTACAACAATAAGCCCTACTTACACTATTCTCGTTAGACAAAGCCTTAGAATTAAGTCTTTCCAAGGTTTAATTACTGAGGAGATGGAACCTAATTTGAATAGCCTTTTTAACGAGGACATGGGTAATTCCTCTAATCCTCCTAATGATGAAGAAGCTCTCCATGAGGTTTCTGTAGAACAACTTTCAAAATTGGATAACCAATTGATGATTTTCAGCAATGGATGTCTCAAGAGTATCCCGATAGTCAAGCTCTTCCTTTAATTGAGGGTCTAAAACGTATGCTTCAAAGTGATAAGAATGGAATTGATATTTTGCGTGGTATTGCACACATTGTGGATTTGAATGTGATGCCTATGAAGAGTTGTGCCGAAACTTTAGGTTATACACAACCTCCTACTCAAGTCAATCATTCTATTCCTTTAACAACTTCTATTGCTAGCATACCTACCTTTACATCAAACATAATGGCTACTTCTATACAAGACATTTCGCCTATGATTACCAGTCATGGGGGCAATCCTTCCTCTTCAATTAATCCTCTTCCTTCATTTAATCCAACTTCTTCATTCATTCCTTCAATGAGTGTTCCTATTACATCTCCACAAATGAACATGATGCAAGGGGGCAATTCATTCAACCATTCCATTCCTCCTTGTAGTGTTCCTCTTTTCCAATCTTCTCCTATGACTAACTATCATAGTGTCCCACCACCTTACTCTTTACCTTCTTTCAATAACATAAAACCTCCATCTCAATCTAACACATCTAATATGAATTCTTCGACTGAAGCGACCATTAACAATCTTGCACAAACTGTCTCTTCCTTGCAGCAACAAATTGCCTCTATGAATCAATCTAAGTTTAGTGTGCCCACATTTGATGTTGCGAGCCCACTTTCTCTTGACATTGTTCGAGCTATTCCCCCTAAACATGTTGAAATCCCACATTTGGAGCTTTATAATGGTAAAGGTGATCCTCTAACACATGTTAAGACTTTTCAAACAATATGTACTGATTTTGCTTATGACCAAAGGTTGCTTGCAAAACTGTTTACTAGAACATTAAGAGATAAAGCCCTACAATGGTATTGCTCGTTGCCTTCTTATTCTATTACTTCTTTTGAACAACTTGCAAATGCTTTTATTCAACAATTTCAAAACAATATAAGTCCTAAAGTTACTTTGATTGATTTAATGCATTGTAAACAAGGTGTTAAAGAAAAAGTGACTGATTTCATTGGTAGATATAAGTATTTGTATGCTCAAATCTATTTTCCAGTGCCTGACAATGATATTCAAAGAATCTTTATCTCTAATTTACAAAAAGATATTTGAGACAAACTTCTATTTTCTGAGTTTACTTCTTTCCAACAGTTGTGTGCAACTCTTCACAATTATCAACGGACTGTGAGTCAAATGGAACAATCACATCCTATGGCTCCGAGTGATAAGGGTGATAGTAGTCAACAACCATTTGGGAAGTTTAAACCAAACACAGAGTCCATCAAATTCAATGAAAACATCATCAACAACAATGTGAATTAGCATCAGGTGTGCCTCCTATTTGTATGTTTTTCAAGAAAGAAAGAAAGTTTACTCCTTTGAATGAATCACTGCATAGTATTATGAATAAGTTATTAGAACAAAATGTGCTTACTTTTCCTCCTATAAGGCAAATAGATCCTACAAAGATTAATTCACCCTATTTTGATAACAAATCTTTTTGTCAATTTCATCGTCAACTTGGGCATGATACTGAAAAATGTTTTTCTTTAAAGGGTAAAATTCAAGATTTGATTGATAATAATACTATCTCTGTTTCTGGAGTGAATGATAAAGGCAACACATATGTAGCTCCTCCTAACCAAAATCTTCAGATTTTTACTGATCCATTACCTTCTCATACCTCTAATGCGATTGAGACTAATGATTCCTCTTTCTCATCTGATGGTCTTGTGTCTATGACTCCGAATGTGATTAACTTTGTAGAGCAACAAGAAAACCCTAAAGAACCTCCCATCACATTTGATTCTAGTGAAACTATCAGAGCACCTGATGGTCCTTTATACATAGTTGCAAAAGTCAAGAATACACCTTGTAGTGGAGTGCTTATTGATCCTTCATGCATGGTTAATGTTATTACTGAAGAATTTCTTTTAACTTTGCAATTGAATCAAGTGATCTATGACAAAATAGATGTGATTGTGAAATTATTTGATGCATTTTCTTCTCCTGCAATTGGTTCTATTACATTACCTATTGACGTCCATAAAAAATCCCTTGATGTGAACTTTGCTATTATTCCTTCATCCGAACAATTTCGTGTGAAGCTTGGCTATCCTTGGCTATCTTTTATGAAAGCTTTTGCTTCTCCTATTCACAAGTGTTTGAAATTTCCCCATAATGGTGAAGTTGTTACTGTCAATCATAGTCTCTTTAAACCAGCTGAAAGAACTTCTAGCGTTCCTATTGATTATTTTTGGTCTAAATAATTCCAATCTTTTCCACCGCGAAGTGATCATCTATTCAAATCTTATCAAAAGTGGAAAACAGATATGATCCTATCTCTAAGTGAACTTAGAACACCCAAACTTGATATTCCTATCGTTCTTGAGAAGGAAGTTCTTCCTTTGAAAGATAAAACTAATGTCTTTCCTCAAGAAGATTCCCAACCCATTCCTATGGATGTGACTATGTCTATGTCTAATAAACTTTCTAAAAGAAGACCTATACCTCCTCGTCATGATGGACTTGGTCTCCTTCCTAAACCAAATATTCCTCCTTTATATGGAGCAGTTCCTCCTCCTTCCTCTTATGGAGAGAAGAGACCTTCCTCTTCTCCTATTATCCAGCCTAAGAGACCACAACCTAAACACCCAAGTGATAAGGATGAGAACATTCCTCCTCCTCAATCTTCTCCACTTCCTACTAAGACTAGACGAAATCGTTCTGCACATGAATGCCGACGAAAGTGTCGTCTTAGAGCCCAAGCAGCTGCTTCTCAAACTTTGCAATCTCCAAAAACACCTTCAACAAGCATTATTCCATTTTCTCCAAAATCTCCTAAACATAAGATGCATGATGGTCTTGATTCTGTGCGAGTTAAAGATCCTATTTTTATAAATCTTGATGATGATATAGATGCAAATGTTATTCATGATGAAAATGTTACTTCTCTTGCTTCTGATAGTGAATATGAATTTGTTGATGTTGATAACCATTTATCTAACGAATTTTCTAAAGCACTTATCCTAGCTCCTAGACAAGAACAACGTGGCTTGGGACATGAACATAGCCCTTGTTTGGATCTTGTGATAGCTCCATCTACAGTGTTGGATGTTCCTCCTCTAGCATGTTCCCTACCTTCCCGAAACATTGATCAGCAAGATCGGGGGGTAGATGACATGCTAGACTAGTTCATTAGCATAGCAGATTCTCTCCTCCTCTCTTTTGTTACTTCTTCTATGTGTTATTCTCATTCTTCTATTTGTTGTCCTTAGTGTTGTCTACTTGAGGATGATGCAAAGCATTGAGATCTCTGTTGGTCTCTCTCAAGTTGACTCAAAAGACACATGTGTTCCCTTCTTCTAGGTGACCTTCCTTGATTGGGGAATGAAGAAAAATTATGCATACATACATATACATGAATTATCATACAACATACTGACCCCGAGGAAAGTGAAGTCACCTCATGCTTTGTGTTTTGTGTCTATTATCCTTGGGTTTATCTCACACTTGGGGGCTAAATCTTTGTGATAACGTGCTCCTTTTCCTTCTCATTTCTTATGTGTATCACTACCTTAAAGCAATCACCCCCATTGAGGCGTGTGTGATCGCTTTAACGTAGGGGGGCATACACCCCGTCTATCCCTTCAGGATACTTGAAAATTTCTTGGTGAACTTAGCTTTTCCTTGAAAATTTTTGGTATTTCTCTTGCATGACTCATAGTGAGGGAACCTTACTACTGACAGTCATGGTTCTCCCTCGTGATCTTCCCTCTTACTTTGTCAATCGAAGTCGTAAGATCCTTAGTCCACTGGGGGCTTGGTGTGTCTTGCCTCCTTGACGTGGTGAAAGTCTTTCAATATTGTTTTCTTGTACTTTACCAGAAGTATGAGCGTACGCTTATACTCCCGCTAAAGTGCGGGCTAAATGTAGCATCCTAAAATTGTGACACTTGCAATTTCGATCGCATTTGGGTCTTCACGATGGCGATGCAACACTAAACTTGAATGGAGACCCCAAAACTTGCTCATGACATCAAAAACTGCATTTTCTTGCACCCTGGCTTGATCCTCCTTGCACCCTGTTGTCCCGGGAGGTGGGACCAGAGCGCCCAGCGCCCTGGTCCCCCGAGACCATGGTGCCCAGCGCCCTGTTCCCTGGCCCTATTTTGGGCCCTGTCTCTTTTGGGACCTCGGGTCTTTATGTTTGCAATTTGAGAAATAATATTTCCTGGTCGGCCTAAGGTCGGAAAAATCAGTCTATCAACCCTACTTGGCAAGTATATAAACTACATATCTTCTCTCATTTTAAAGGAGGAAAAAAGGCAGAAGCGATATTCAAACATTCAAGCATTCAAGCATTCAGGAATTCCTTCAAGCAATTGATCATTCAAAGTCTCCATTCAAGGCTAAGTGTTGCATTCAAGACAAGGATTCAACCATTGAAGAGGAGATCACATATCACATACAACATACAACATATAGCAACATTTACACCTTCGCATGTAAGAATACAAACATTCTTACAACAAGGTACTAGTACTTGTTTTACATTACAATCATTTACATTTACAGCATTTCTCATTTCTTGGTTAATTCCAAAACCAGGGTTTGACCTAAGGGCAAACCCCTAATCCCTAACCCCCCAATCATCTTCACTTTTCTGTGTGTAGGTTGCAGGTATGTGGCTGTAATTGAAGATCTGGAATCCTTGTGCAGAGACGAACAAATCCCCCTTTGTTTCACGGATTTTTCAAAGGACCGTGTGCACGCCGGGCGCCATCGTCTCGTCAACTTTCACTCAAATTTGCAAGACAACGCCGTCTCGACATTTTACTGCTAATTCCAGGTCTGCAGCTTCATCCTATGTTCCTATCTCTGTTTATAAGTGAATCTTTCTCACTTTTCATGCATTCCTATCTTAATCATTCTATCTACATTCTTTACAAAAGAGGGTAGACTTGTTGTCTTAACCCTTGAAACTCATTTAGAATCCAATCTTGCATTGTGTGGGATTGGATCTTGTGGGTTTCAACCCATCTTTTGAATGTAAAGTCTCCCCTAAGTGAAAACCGTCAATCCTAAGTGACCCCCTTTCCCCTTGGAGTGGTGGGGGGAACACTTAGGGTTCGCTCGCGATTTTCCACTTTACATAGTGGAAGCGGAGTATGTTGTAGCTTTCATGAACTGCACTCAAACAATTTGGATGAAGCATGTACTGGAAAGTTTCAAGATCCTTGTATATGAACCAGTAAGTATATTCTATGATAACACAAGTGATATCAATATATCAAAGAATCCGGTTTTAAATTCTAGAACCAAGCATTTTGAGCTTAAGTATCATTTCTTGAGGGAAAAGTTTCACAATAAAGAGATTGCACTGGAGCATGTGTCCAGTAAGGAGCAGTTAGAAAACATATTCACCAAGCCTCTCCCAAAGACAACATTTGTGCATTTGAGAGGTGAATTAGGGGTATTGCCCCTTCAGGAGGTGAACTAATAGTAATTGTTCCACATCAGTCAGGTGCTGGAAAGACAAATTTTTGGTTGATTGATGTGTTGAAGGATGCTACTCCTCAGGGGGAGAAGCATGATGAAATAGAGATGCCTGTACCTCCACTTTGGCATTGTTGTCAAAGGGGGAGAAGGAGTGAAGTGAAAAGATATCTGCAGCAAATGGGAGAAGATGTGAAGCAGAGAAGATATCTTTGTATATTGACATCAATACCAAAGGGGGAGATTGTTGGCATTATGTGAACCGACATGAAGATATAATGATATTGTATGTTGTCATTGATGTCAATATGTGACATGGTGTGAACCGACACATGTGATAGGTGAAAAGAGAGAGGAACCGACATATGTATGAACCAATTTATATGCCAAAGTGAAGCAGTATATTTGTTCAAGGTGAACCGGCATGTCAAGGTGAACTGACATGTAGTTATGGGAATTGACACATGGAAGCATTGTATGACTACCAGTTGGTAGGTAGTTTCCACTTTAGGATTTCCAATTGGATTACCCACAGTCTGTGTGACTCAATTGGTGATCTTTGTGTGATGAGTTAACAATATAATGGAGGACACATCATGTTGCCATGTAATCTCTATGCACGTGAAGGATCTTGCATGAAGATGACTATTTCTATCTACCTTGGGAATGTGTGAAGTTTGTCAAATGGTGATAACGCGTGATGGGTTATCAGCCGCCATGGAATCGGTGGAAAATGGATGATGGAGAATGTCTTGAGATCAATTCAAGATTGTTGCATTTAATGCAGTATGATTCAATGGTCAGGATCAAACCACTTGAATTGCTTAACCTAATAGGTTTAGGGTTTAGGGTTTTTGCTAATGACCTATATGTTTCTTATAAGGTCGATGTTGTGTTTCTTTCTAAGGTTGTTGGCAAAAGTTGTGAATGTGTATCCAAGGGAAGTGATATGTGACTCTTGCTAGACCAAAGGAGAGAAGAGATACCTACAAAGTAAATTTGCAAAAGGAGAAGAGGAGCCTAAACAGATCTACATTGGCATGAAGTGTTGTTATCAAATCATTGTAATTCCTATTGATCTCTATCCACTTCAATAGTTGTAAAATCCCCTAACAGGGTAGCCTTAACTGGCTTGTTGCAAAATCCCCTAACAGGGTGGTCTTAATAGGCTTGATTCAAATCCCTTAAAAGGGTAACTTGAGGTTAATGAGTTCCGAGAAGCTATAGAGTTTAGGAGATCTTTTCAGCTATTGAGTTCTTGAAATCCTCTAACAAGGTGACCCTGTCGGGTTTAACCCTTAATCGGGTATTATAGCTATCCCTTAACCGGGTGATCCCTAACATGATTGGTTCCTAGAAAAACCTATTGTAATGTCTTTAACCCGACAAGGCTCCTAATAGAGAAGACTTCTAAAGAGTTCATAAAGTAGCTTGTGGGTATTCATCCCCACCGTGGTTTTTCCCAGTTGGGTTTCCACGTGAAAAATATGTGTGTCATGTGAAATGCTTTTGTCTTGTGATGATTTGTTTTACCTGTTAAGCATATGAAGGTTCTATGTTTTATGCTTGTCCATAAAACATATTGAACTCACTATTGTGAAGATCTGATGATTAAGTTTACCTATTTATGCATGAGAATATAATGATACTATAGTTTTGAGTTGAATGAAAAGCTAAGTGTACAATCGATCAATGCTTGTTTTAGACACTCTTGGCTTTACCCGTTGTAGTTTGTGTTGATTAAGTATTCCTATTTGCCAGTCATTTGGAGTATTTGCTATCGAACCAGTTTTGGACTATATTTGTGTTTGTATTGATTCACCCCCCCCCCTCGAAGTACTGGCTTGGTACTAGTGATTCATCTTTGAGTTATCACATTGTGGGTAGGTTCCTATTGTGGTTTTTCCCTTAATCAATTTTTTTATGTCAAAAATATTGGTGTTATGTATGTTGTTGTTATTGCTATTATATTTATTTTTGCTATAGTTGATCAGATCTAAGATTGTTCTTAATTGTTCTAATCTAGTGAAAACTGATTCAACCCCCATCTTAGTTTTCCTTCCTTGTTGTTGCCAACACGTGGTATCAGAGCTAGATCCTCCAAAAGAATCTTAACTACTTGAGGCGATCCAGGATGGCAACTTATGTGTTCAAGTAGGAGAGTCCTAGATTTGATGGAAATAACTATACTTTATGGAGGGACTAGATGGATGTTCACTTGAAGTGTCTTGGAGAAGATTATTGCAAGATTACAAAGAATGTCTACAATGTTCCTTTGAATGGACCAATTACTGTTGATGAAATCAAGAAAGTTGAACATAACATAAGAGCTAAGGAAGCATTACTGAGTACTTTGACTGATTCAGAGATGACTAATGTGATGGGACGTTAGACTACACATGAGATATGAAAAAGATGAAGGTCTTGGATGAAGGAGATGCACAAGTTAAAGTTGCTAAGTTGCAAAGTTTTAAGGGAAAATATGGGACATTGAAGATGATAACGTAAATTCATTTATGGTTAAATTGAATGAGCCTATTATAAAATCAGATGTGCTAGTAGAACTCTTGAGAAAGATGAGATTGCTGCTAAGGTGATAAGATCCTTGCCTTCTACTTATAAAGATAAAGTTGTTGCTATTAACGAAATCTAGAGTGTGACTATTGTAACAAGAGATATGTTAGTTGGTAAGATGGCTACATTTGAGTTGAATGAATTTGGAGAATCAAATGGTAAATATGAGACCAGATTTAAAACCTCTATATCTAGGAATCAACTATATGATCTGGGAGAGATTTCATCTAGGGTTTCAAGATATGAGAGAGATGGAAGAGTAGGAGAAAGAGTTAGATGAGCTTGAAGGACTTATTGCTCAAAGATTGCCTAAGGGAGTTGGTAATTATGATGGAAAGTTACCTTTGAAATGATTCTCTTGTAATAATATAAGACATTTTGCTTCTAGGTGTCCTAAAAGAATTTCTAGGTATGATAAGCATGAAAGACATGATAGATATAATAAGCATGATAGATATGAGAAGCATGATAAGCATGATAAGCCCTACAAGCCCTACCAAAAGTACAAAAATCAGAAGACGTGCTATTATGTTGCTAATGAAGTTGTCATAGATGAGGAATTAGACAATGGGAATTCAAGAGATGAATTTGTATTTATTACTATCAAGGAAGATGATCCGGTACCAGTGAATCCTACAAGCTGCATTGTTGAGGAGAAAGCTTTGGTTGCTAAGATTGAAGAGAAAGATGAAAGGGTAATTGACAGTGGTTTCTCACATCATATGATAGGTGATAAAATTAAACTTGTGAATATGGAAAGGTATGATGGTGGTATAGTAAGATTTGGAGATGATAAAGCTTATGTGATTCATGATAAAGGTTTTATATCTTTTGATGGTAAGAATAATAGTGACGATGTCTTATATGTTGAAGGTTTAAAGAATAATCTTTTGAGTGTTGGACAAATGGTTGACAAGGGATATGATTTGCAATTCAAGAATGGTAAATTTAAGATTTTGAATGCCCCCAATATAGAGATTGCAACAAGGATTAAAAGAAAAGGTAATATCTTTCACTTGAATGTTAGTGAGAAAAGTTGTTTGATTTCTTAGATAGATGAACGTTAGTTGTGGCATAGGAGGATGTCTCATGTTAATTTTGAATTTATTATAAGGATAAGTTCTACTCAATCTTTTTGAGATTTGCCTAAGATTGTGAATCCTTCTAATATGGTATGTAAAGAATGTCAGTTGGAAAAGAAAACAAGAATATCATTTAAAAGCAAATTGTATACATCTAATGGACTGTTAGAGATTGCGCATACTAACTTGTATGGTCCTACAAGAGTGATAAGAATGTAGGGTGATAGGTATTTCATGTTGTTGATTGATGACTTCTCTATAATGATGTGGGTGACTTTTCCAAGGAAGAAATCATTGGAGAATTGAAGATATTCAAAGCAAAGGTGGAAACTAAGATAGGGTTGAAGCTGAAGTTTCTGAGATTTGACATAGGAAGAGAATCCACATCTAGTGAGTTTGATACATTCCATAAGAGGAATAGAATTAGAGGAAAATTATCTACTCCTAGAACCCCTCAGCGAAATAGAGTTGTTTAAAGGAAGAACATAACAATCTTGGATGCTGCTAGAATGATGTTGATTGAAGGAAATATTGCATAAATATTTTGGAAAGAAGTTGTTAGCACTATTGTTTACACATTCATCTGGGTGCATATAAAAGATGATTCTAGTGAGACTCCTTATGAGGTATGGTTTGATCATGTTCCTATTGTTAGATATTTCAATGTTTTTGGAAGCAAAAGTTATATCAAAAGAGATGAGGATATAGGAAATTTTGATGCAAGATGTGATGAAGGAATCTTCTTGGGATATTATACTAAGAGAAAGGCCTATAAGTGTTACAATAAGAGGTTGAAGGGGATAGTGGAAAGTGAAAATGTGAAGGTTGATGAATGTTTTGGGAAGCAGATCAGAGCATGTAGATATGAGATTGATGATCAAGATATTATTTCTAAGCCTGCATAGACTGAGATCTTGAAGCAGAATAATCTAGTAGATGGTATTTTGGATATGTTGATATAGTTTTTTCATCGATGTCAACACTTATCAACTTTGGTCAGCTTACTGGCACTTGGAGAATTGGCAATTTTCACCGGAAAGAAAGTGACTTATGCACAGTCATCGATATCTTGTTCACCGACACTTGGAATGACATGGAAAACACTTGGTTATGTCGAAGACATCATTTGCACGCTTTGTCTTGGAGATTTGTTCATCAATATATTTGTGTTTGCATATTTGTCGTTATCAGCAAATAGGTTCAGGATAAGCACTGACAGGCTTATCTATTCCAAACTAGCATGACATGCTATGGAGATGATTTATTAATGTTGTAAATGCATTAAGCCGACATGTTGAATCGAATATTGCATCGGTTATTGTTTTACTTGTAAATTGTTTTTATTGTAATATCTTTTAGAGCCAACCTACTGAATTGGTCTTAGGTTATGGTATAAATGTAAGATCTCATTTTTGAGATCAATGTGTGAATGTGAAGAAAGGTTTGTCATTCGCTATATGCGAGAATAAGAAGAGCTATACACGTAGACATCATTTGAAGGTTGAAGGAAGGTTTTGTGAAGGCATATCAGAACTGAACTGATACTGAATCTAGCATATGAAGATGTTATTTTGAGTAGTACATCATTATTGGATTTAACCATCCAATTGTAGTCAGTGTGACTCCCATTTGTATTTGAGCAATGAGCTCTACGCGCTTGGCCTTTCTATATGTGCAGACCCCCTATTGTATACACATACTATCTGCAGTAGTATCATCTGATTGTGGGTAAGGCTTCCCACCAGGGTTTTTCCCCTTATAGGGTTTCCACATAAAAATATTGGTGTTATGTGTTGTGGATGTTATTGTCTTTCTATTTCATGCTTTAATCTTTACCAGTACTGCAATTAATTGATAAACTATCTGCCGACATTAAGTTTGGTTTATTGGTATTAACCAATAAGATTGGTTAACTTGGTTTTAGTTTGAATTTATTTGACGACTAATTCACCCCCCCTCTTAGTTGTCTCCGAGACCTAACAATTGGTATCAGACCCTAATCCTCTTTTTGCAAAATTTTAACAGCTTGAGGAGATCCAATGTCTTCTAACTATTTTAGGAAAGATAGTCCTAAACTTGATGGAACCAACTATGGCATATGGAATATCAGGATGGGACACATTTGAATTGCATTGGAAAGAACATCTGGGAAGTTACAAAGAATGGCTATACTTCTCGTACTCAAGGTCAACCTAATCCACCTAACTTGGCTAAAGATGAAGAAAATGATTGCAAAGAAAGAGAAGCACTTTTGAGCACATTATCAGATCAACAAATCATGGTATTATCAGATAGATCTACTGCTAAAGCTACTTGAGACCATCTGGAAACATTGAATGAAGGAGATTCCATAGTCAAAATTGCAAAACTTGAAAGCTTTCGGGTCAAGTATGAAAACCTAAAAATGGAACAAGATGAAAGGATTTTTGCTTTTATGGAAAGAGTTAATGAAATTGTTCTGGGTATTAAATGTTGTGGAGGAAACTTAAGTGAAGATTAAATTATTTCAAAAGTTCTAAGAGGATTGCCACCAGCATACAAAATGAAAGTTATTGCTATAAATGAGTTAAGAACAATGCCTAATACATCAGTAATTAAGGACACATTGATTGGAAAACTTTCAACTTTTGAAACTGAGGAATTTGGTCCTATTGCTACTATAAAAATAGATTTAGATTTTAAGGCATCAACATCATTTGCATCATCATCATTTGACAAGTCTGATTGGAAAGCCTTTTATGCAAGAGAACTTGAAGAAAGCAGGAGAGAAAATGAAGAACTTGAAGAGCTTGAAGCACTATTTGCAAGGAAAATGTCTAAAGGTCCAATTGGAAGTAAGTATGAAGGTAAATCACCCTTTAAATATTTTAACTGTAATAAGATTCATCATATGGCTTCAAGATGGTCTGATAGACAAACAAGATTGAAAGAAGAAGCTAGAAGAACATACAAGCCTAACCCTGAATATCAGAGATACAGATTTAAGAAGAATAAAGACAAGTCTTGTTATCTTGTTGATGAAGGAGTCACTGATGATTCTAATGAGGATCTGACAGATAATGGATGGGTCTTTTTTGCTATAACATAAGATCAACCAACACCTACTATTCAACCGGTAGACCAGGCTCTGGTAGCTAAAATTAAAGTTAAGGATGAATGGATCATTGATTCAGGATGCTCACATCATATGATTGGTGATAAAAGTAAATTCTTGACTTTTTAGGAATATAATGGAGGTCTAGTAAGATCTGGAGATGATAAAGCTTGTTTGATCAAAGGAAGAGGTACTATATCTCTTGATGGTAAGCATAATACTAACAATGTTTACTATGTTGAAGGTTTAAAGCACAATCTTTTGAGTGTTGGTCAATTTGTTGAAAAAGGATTTTAGTTACAATTCAAGAATGGGAAATGCAAAATAATGAACAAAACTAGTTTGGAAACTACAACCCGTAATCAAACTAGAGGTAATATCTTTCATTTGAATAGCAATGAAAAGACATGCTTGATTGCGCATATTGATGAAAGTTGGCTATGGAATAAGAGACTCTATCATGTAAATTTTGATTGCATTGTGAAAATCAGTACAACTAAAGCAATTAGAGATTTACCTAATATTGTTAAGCCTCACAATCTGGTATGTAAGGAATGTAAATTTGGAAAACAAGTTAGAGAATATTTTAAAAGTATTCCAGAAAAATCCAATAATGCTCTTGACTTAATTCATACTGAATTATGTGGTCCAGCTAGAACTAAAATCTTACAAGGTGATAGATATTTCATGTTAATCATTGATGACTATTCTAGAATGTGTTGGGTTACTTTTCTCAGAGAAAAATCAGAAGCACTTGGGAAATTCAAGATATTCAAGGTGATCGTAGAAAACGAAATGATAGGGAGGCAGTGCAAGTGGAATGCTCAAGTGACTTATATGTTCACTAAGTATAGGACCTTACTATTTTCAAGGAATTGTTTCTATAATCAGAGTGCAAAGGTTCATAGACCATCTCAAACTTCCTCTTGTTTCACCTCCCCAAGTCAAGACCTCTTGTATGCTGAAAGGCTTCAACCCCATAACCACTATGGCTTGCTAAAACTATGTTCTTGGGGTCTATCCCACAAAAGGTGTCAAATTCATGTGAGGGCAACTTGTTTCAATTGGAATTGATGTCTTTTGTGCTTTTCATTCACAATTTGTATACCCGATTTGACCAAAATTCAATTTTAAGGCCTAAAAAGGCTACAAGCAATTAGCCCTCCTTTTGGGGTTTTGTGCTCACCCTGTTCAAGCGATGGACTTCCAGACTGAAAGGTTCATATTTTTGGATACCCTTTTGGTATTTATAGAAGATTCATCAAGTTTGGGGGTCCCTAAGTCCTTCTCCATGACTATCCCAAAAATGGGTGAAAAAGGAGGGTCTTGAAGGGTTTTGATGGTGAAAAACCAAGATTCTACCTATAAACCTCAAATATGGATAAGAGACCTTAGTGCCATCATAGTAATGACTAATTAAGCCACAAATAATAATATTTACACTTCCAAGTTTAAAGATCAAGTTTTTACAAAAAAGTTGCTTATGAGGAAAATGCAACATTTTACAACTTTTCCAATTTTGCCTCTTTCAAACACATCTTTTGCAACCAAAACCAATTACATTAAACATGTAAGCTGGTTGATCTTTCCATTTGATCAAATTCTCAAAGTAGTCATGCCTTCTAGTCTTCTTGATGATTCTGGAATCAAGTACCTGTTTAGGAATGGGAGAAGAAGAATAGGGGAGAGGTAGATTAGAAAGGGAATTTGAAATGTCTAAAACTCTTTGATTCTTTGCTGGAGGTTGCCCCTTGAAAGGTACCAAATCTACAACATTAAAGATAGGAGATAAAGAAACATCAGTAGGTAAATCAATTTTATAAGCATTTGGACCATACTTAGCCAAAATCCTGCAAGGTCCAATTCTTCTCATCTGTAACTTGGTAGGAACTCCCTTTTGTAATCTAGACTTGTTGAGATGCACCATCACAAAATCCCCAACTATAAATTGGATATCCCTCTTTGAAGCATCCACCCTTGCCTTGACTCTTGTTGTGGTATCTTGCAAAGACTGTTTAACCTGTTCATGTATCTCTTTAAGAGATAGTGCCATGTCTTCTGCTATCCCACTAATATGTTGCAAGTTAGTCATATCATGTAACTCAAAAACACCTCTTGGATGCATACCATAAACAATCTAAAATGGGCTCTTGCTGGTGGATCTATTTACATTGTCATTGTAGGCAAACTCTACCTATGGGATAAGCTGATCCCAACTTTGTCCATACTCCTTGGTGAGACATCTAAGTAGATTACCCAATGTTTTATTCACCACCTCTATTTGACCATCTGTTTGTGGATGGTAAGCTGAGCCAAAAGACAAGTTAGTATCCAATTTCTTCCACAAAGTCTTCCAAAAATGACCCAAAAACTTAACATCTCTATTTGATAGAATACTAGATGGAAAACCATGTATTCTGATAACCTCTTTAAAGAAAAGAAAAACAATATGACTAGCATCACTAGTAGTTTTGCAAGGAATAAAGTGAGCCATTTTACTAAATTTGTCTACAACCACAAAGATACTATCATGCCCTATTTTTGTCCTCGGTAAGCCTACAACAAAATCCATACTAATGCATTCCCATGGCCTAGAAGGAATGGGAAGTGGCTGATATAAACCAGCATTAGTGCTATGTCCTTTGGCCTTCTGACATATCATGCAATGTTCAACATACCGCCGGACATCTCTCTGCAGCTTAGGCTAGTAACAAAAATGTTGAACCAACTCTAAGATCTTGTTGAAACCAAAATGACTACTCAAACACCCATTGTGTTTCTCTTGAATGAGATTTTCTCTCATGGAACCTTTAGGAACACATAGCTGTCCTCCCCTGAATAACAAACCATTCTGCAATGTATAGTCAGCATACTCACTATGAAAATGATTCTCAAAAGCAAGAAAAACTTTATAACCAGCAACAAAATCATCATCATTAGGATATAAATCTCGAAAGCAATCTATCCCAACACTCTTTACTTGGATCTCCTGGATAGTCAAAAATATTTTACTTAAAGCATCAGCTACTTTGTTACATTGGCCTTTCTTGTGCTTAAGAGTGAAGGTATATGCTTGTAGGTACTCTACCCATTTCACATGCCTATGGTTGAGTTTGTCCGGAGAATTCAAGAAACTGACTGCCTAGTTGTCTGTATACACAACAAATTCTTTAGGAAGCAAGTAATGCCTCCACTTCCTGAGTGCCTGCACCAATGCTTATAACTCCAAATCATAAGATGAATACTTTTTCTTTGCATCATTCAGTTTTTCACTAAAAAAAGGCAACTGGTCTATTATCCTGACTCAAGACTACACCTACTGCAAGGTGACTGGCATCACAGTCTATAGTAAAAAGCTTATCAAAGCTAGGAAGGATTAACTGGCTGTGTAGCAACTCTATTTTTGAGTAACTCAAACCCCCTATTGGTTACTTCTATCCATTGAAACTTGACCTTATGACCACCCTTTATTGTATCTAACATGGGTGCACAAATTTCGCTGAATCCTCTAATAAATTTTTTGTAAAACTAGGCTAGACCATGAAAACTCCTAACCTCACTAGCTGATTGTGGGGTTGGCCAACTTGTTATGGCTGCAACTTTAGAATGATCCATCTTAAGATCTCCACTAGACACAACAAAACCAAGATAGACTAGCTCTTGCTGCATAAAATCACATTTCTCAAGATTTATGGTTAACTTCTCATCATATAATCTTTGTAAAACAATAGCTAAGTGTTTCAAATGCTCCTCTTTAGTCTTACTAAAGATGAGAATATAATCTAAGTAGACTACCACAGACTTACTGAGAAAATCCTGCAATACTTCATTCATTAACCTCATAAAGATACTGCGAGCATTAGAGAGTCCAAAAGGCATAACCAACCATTCATAAAGACCCGCATTTGTTTTAAAAGCAATTTTCCACTCATCACCCTCTTTTATTCTTATCTAATGGTAACCACTCTTTAAAACTATTTTGGAGAAATACCTCGCACCCCCTAAATAATCCATCAGATCTTCTATCTTGGGAATGGGGAATCTGTATCTTATTGTGATCTTGTTGATAGCTCTGGAATCTGTACACAATCTCCATGTGCCCCCTTTCTTAGGTGCTAACATAGTGGGCACTACACAAGGACTTATACTCTTTCTGATTAATCCTTGACCCAATAACTCTTGAATCTATCTAGCTACGTCTTTATTTTGTTTAGGATTCATCTTGTATGCTACTTTATTTGGCAAAGAAGCTCTTGGTATAAAGTCAATTTGATGACTAATGGCTCTAGGAGGAGGTAATGTTGCTGGGTGCCTATCACTAATGATGTTCTTAAAACTATCAAGAATTCACTGCACCTCTTGTGGGATCTCTACTTGTTTTTCTTTCTTATCCTCCTTAGGTTTCACTACAAGTGCATAGATAATCCCATCTCCCTCTTTCATGGTTTGGATGAAACTCTTTTTCATTGACTAATAGCACTTTAGGTTCCTGTGGTTTGTTCCTCTCTGTCTCTTCACTAAGAGACTGAATTTTGTAGACAATGCCATTATTTTGAAAGGAATATGTGTTTTTTTCACTATCATGGTGTGCCTTTCTATCAAATTGCCAAGGTCTACGCAATAGTAGATGGCAAGCATCCATGGCAAGGATGTCACATAGAATCCTATCTTTGTACTCACCTATATTGAAGTCTACCCATGCTTGTTCATTCACTAGGACATGTTGCCCATTGTTTAAACTAGGTTACCTTGTAGGGTTCACTGTGCTTCATTCTAGGTAGGTTCAATTTGCCAACTGCTTCCTCTGAGATGATATTATCTATGGAGCCTGAGTCAATAACAACCTTACATACCTTGCCCGAGATTTTGCACTTTATCCTGAACAAGGCTCTTCTCTGAGACACTTCACACTTATGAGGTTTTTGCATCAATAATCTCCTTATCATTAAACTCTCACCATCTTTGGGTGCTAGGTGCATTGTTGGAGTTCTTGTACTACTCCCTTCCTCCTGAACATAGTTCACTTTTCTTTCACCTCCATGGGAAGAACTAGGCTTTTCAGGACACCTATAAGCAGGATGACCCAATTTCTGACATTTGTAGCATTTCATTGTGGAGAAATAAGACCCTCTACCTGGGCCACTAAACCTACCCCTTCCTGGGTTTCTTGATCCCCTTCCCCTAAAATTAGGTTTTCTCTGAGAATCCCCACTTTGCTCAATAAGCTGAGATTCCCCCTAGGACCTTTGGTTTATGTGTCTTCCCCCAAAACTGCCTTGATGACCTCGACCATCTCTGCCTCTTCCTCTGCCTCTGTTATGCTACTCTTACTTCTTCCTACTCCTTTCCTCTACCTTGAGTGCAAGTTGATAGCACTTCTAGACTATTGTAGGGCACAACAAACTTAACTCTT
Organism: Cryptomeria japonica; assembly: GCF_030272615.1. Classification (NCBI taxonomy): domain Eukaryota; kingdom Viridiplantae; phylum Streptophyta; class Pinopsida; order Cupressales; family Cupressaceae; genus Cryptomeria; species Cryptomeria japonica. Next base: position 609,514,705 of record NC_081407.1, read on the forward strand.
CCTATATGTTCCATCTCAAACCATTGAGATACCTAGCCACCTTGACATTCTCATCCTCTTGAATCTTTGACCTAAGGCATAACTTCTAAAACTCCTCAGTGTAGGTGCTGACATCTAACTCCTTTTGCCTAAGGTTTTGCCTTCTCCTATGGAGCTGTATTTCATGGTCCTCTGGAATGTAAGCCTCTCTGATCTTAGACAACATTCCCTTCCAGGTTGCTATGGGCCTTTTGCCCTCTTTCTCATGTTCATCCTGAATGAACTTCCACCATGTTAAGGCAGCTCCTCTCAACCTAGACTTAGCCACCTTCACTTTCTGGGCCTCTATCACACCATCACACTCAAAATGGTTCTCAAGCCCCTCAATCCACTCCATGACCACTTTTGGGTCCATTTTACCACTGAATAGTGGGACTCCTTCTAGTAATCTCCCACTCATAGCCTTCAAGGCTTTCAAAAAGGGCTCATTCTCTATCATAGGGTCTAGTATAGGGGTCTCATCCTCTATAGCTATTAGCTTACCCTTACCTTCTATTCCCTCTATCTTATTGTTGGCTTCATCTGCCTTCACTTCTACTTCACCCAACTTCTGCTCTAAGAGATCTAACTTCTCTTTGAGTAACCTATTTTCTTCTTCCTGGTCTTCCACTTTCTTTGCTAATTTTGCATTTGTCACCATGGTTGTCAAACTGCTACTTCATCCCAAGTGTAGCTGAGCTTTGATACCATTATGATAGGGAGGCAGTGCAAGTGGAATGCTCAAGTGACTTATATGTTCACTAAGTATAGGACCTTACTATTTTCAAGGAATTGTTGTTGTATTCAGAGTGCAAAGGTTCATAGACCATCTCAAACTTCCTCTTGTTTCACCTCCCTAAGTCAAGACCTCTTGTATGCTGAAAGGCTTCAACCCCATAACCACTCTGGCTTGCTAAAACTATGTTCTTGGGGTCTGTCCCACAAAAGGTGTCAAATTCATGTGAGGACAACTTGTTTCAACTGGAATTGATGTCTTTTGTGCTTTTCATTCACCATTTGTGTATCCAATTTGACCAAAATTCAATTTTAAGGCCTAAAAAGGCTACAAGCAATTAGCCCTCCTTTTGGGGTTTTGTGCTCACCTTGTTCAAGAAATGGACTCCTAGATTGAAAGGTTCATATTTTTGGATACCCTTTTGGGATTTCCTGAAGATTCATCAAGTTTGGGGGTCCCTAAGTCCTTCTCCATGACTGTCCCAAAAATGGGTGAAAAAGGAGGGTCTTGAAGGGTTTTGGTGGTGAAAAACCAAGATTCTACCTATAAACCTCCAATATGGACAAGAGACCTTAGTGCCATCATAGTACTGACTAATTAAGCTAGAAATAAGAAGATTTACACTTCCAAGTTTAAAGAACAAGTTTTTACAAAAAGTTGCTTATGAGGAAAATGCAACATTTTACAACTTTTCCAATTTTGCCTCTTTCAAACACATGTTTTGCAACCAAAACCAATTACATTCAACATGTAAGCATGAATATCATTTAGAAACAAAGAGGATCTTGTTAGCCCTACATACAAGCATTAGGCAATTACAAAATGGAATTAATTCACTGTTAAGCTGACTATTGCTGCCCCTTGTCTTTCACTATTTTTTTGTAGTTCACTGTGACCTACACTTTCACTATTAGAACTCCTCGCAAAAAGTCTATTTAGTGCTCCTTAACAAGGCTCAATATTTTTTGACTTATTTTCCTTCATACCTATCATTTGGGAGGAGAAGAATACGAGTATAACTTCAAGGAAAAAAAGTAAAACTCAGTCCTAGTTGACTGGGACAGCAAATGAGCATTCCAAAAATCTTGCCTCAAAGATCATTGATTGATCTTGGCAACTCTAAAATCATGGATGACATAAATAACACTCCGTGTGCTTGTTTTCAAGCCATTAGAATGAGGTACAGAAACCTTACAAGCTCCAACACATGGTGGAGATTAGGCTAATGAAAAGAGATAGCTTTTTAAAATAGTGACTCCCTGTTTTTACATTATTTTCACAAACTAAACATGGAAATATTCTCCTCATGGCTTAGAAAACCTCTTTGCCTTTTCATACAAGCTTCATCATCAAGGTAAGTCTATTCCAATATTAAATGCACTTGCTATAGAAGAGCAAAGCATTAAAGTTTCTTCAAGACCCTAGCCAAATGGCACACTTGCCTAGGGCTTAATGGCCATAAAAACTCCTTGTATCTGCACTCTTGAAACCAAAACTCATATTTACATACTTTAAAAATTGACCAACTAGTTCTTGAGAAGCCATGAACACTTTAGGACTCCAAGAAACCAAGTTGGTCAAGCATTTTGCCCAAATTCCTAGACTGGGCAGTGAAACTGTCAAAACCAAATATTTTTGCACAAAACTCAAAACTTGATGAAATCAAATGCCACCAAAGGGAAAAGTTTAGGAATACATGTTAGAATTATAAAATACAAGAATATTATGGCCAAGTACAATAGGTGTACAGACTACTATTCACATGGAGCCAAAAACTAGAGAAAACCAAGTAAAAACTAGTGCAAGTTTGCAAAACTTCTCATAATTTTGAATGATCAACCCTTACAAAAGTTAAAAGAGGAGTTTAAATACCTCTCCAAGTTGTTTAACCTCTTGTATGGATAGGTACATGTCCAAAGGCACTTAATTTTGACATTTTGATGCCTAAATGACAACTTTTGGTGCCTAGAAAATGCAAGATTGATCTCCAAAACTAACCATCATCTAAAAACACTTCTTATACCTTAAACCCAAACATAAAACATGTCTAAAACCTTTCAAAAAGAAAAACACACAAAAAACTCACTGTTTACAACATTTTGCCAAGCAACACCAAAACTAGCAATTTTGAGCAAAAGTTGAAAACAGGAAACCAAAACCACACAATGAGTTCAAAAACTCATCCAAACAACCTAGAACAACTTCAAAAAGCATGCTAAACAACTTTCCAACTTAAAATAACACAAATCAAACTTGAGATAAAAAAGAAGCTGAGAATGAGCTAGGTGCTCCTGCACCACGAAACCTGTAAGAAAATTAAATGTTTGAGATCAGATCAAGGAGGTGAATTCACATCTAAGGAATTTAATACATTCTATGAAGTAAATGGAATTAGAAGATAGTTATCAGCACCCCAGACACCCCAGTAGAATGGAGATATAGAAAGGAAAAATACAACTATCTTGGATGCAGCCAAAAGTATGTTATCAAAAGCAAATCTACCATATCTATATTAGAGAGAGGCAGTAAGCACAATAGTCTACACATTCAACAAAGTTCACATCAAAGGTGAAACTAGTAAGACCCCTCATGAACTATGGTTTGGTATTACTCCTACTCTTAAATATTTCAGAATATTTAGAAGCAAATGCTATATTAGAAGAGATGAGTATATTGGCAAATTTGATCCTAGAAGTGATGAAGGAATATTTATTGGTTATTCATCTAAGAGCAAGGCATATAGATGTTTTAACAAGAGATTGTAGAAAATTGTTGAGAGTAGAAATGCGAAAATTGATGAACAGTTTAGAAGAACTTCAAGGTATATATACTCTAAACTGGCAACAGAGATACTGACAAGTGCGCCTACATTGAACACACTAGTATAGAATGAAGATCCAGTTACACTGGTATCATTAGAAAATTCCACTGTAACTAAATAACAACAACAAACAAAGACACCCTAGTATGTAAGATTGAACCATTCTGAAGATCAAATAATTGGGAACAAGTATCAAGAAGTTATGACAAGATGAAGACTGGAAAATGAAGAGGTATGTCTTATTTCTCAAATTGAACCAACATCAATTAATGAGGCATGTGAAGATAAACACTGGATTAAAGCTGTAGAAGAAGAACTAGAACAAATTGAGAAGAATAACACATGGACATTAGTTCCCCGGCCTAAAGACAAAAATGTTATTGGAACAAAATGGGTATTCAGAAACAAACTCAGTGAAGATGGTAAGCTAATCAGAAATAAAGCAAGACTAGTGTGTAAGGGATATTCACACAAAGAAGGAATTGATTATAATGAAACCTTTACACCGGTAGCTAGAATTGAGGCAATCAAATTATTCTTGGCTTTTGTAGCACACAAGAACTACAAAGTATATCAAATGGATGTTAAATGTGCATTTCTAAATGGAGATCTTGAAGAAGAAGTTTACAATGAGCAACCTGATGGATTTTCTTTGACAGATAACAAAGATATGATTTGAAGGTTAAGGAAAGATTTGTATGGGTTGAAGCAAGCTCCAAGAGCTTGGTATGCTAGATTGGATAAATATCTTTTTAAGATTTGTTTTTCTAAAGGTAATGCTGACAACAACTTATACTATAAAGTGACTAATGATGGCATCTTGGTTATAGAATTTTTTGTTGATGATATAATCTTTGCAGGAGAAGATGGATTATGCAAAGACTTTTCTATTGAAATGCAACAAGAATTTGAAATGTCTATGATTGGAGAGATAAAATTCTTTTTAGGATTGCAGATTTCACAAACTGATAGAGGTATATTCTTGAGTCAATCTAAGTACTTGAAGGAGTTACTAAAGAAATTTGGGATGGAAAACTCTAGACCAGTAAGCACACCTATGACTACAAATGAAAAATTATCACAAAGGGATGAATCTACACCTGTTAATCCAACTAGGTACAAATCTATGATAGGAGGTTTATTGTATTTGACACAAACAAGACTTGATATTATGAATGCAGTATGTATTGTTTTAAGATTTCAAAGTAATCCTACAGATTATCATGAATCAACAGTAAAAAGGATTTTTTGGTACTTACAAGGCACTACAAATCTTGGCCTATGGTATCCTAGAGATGAAAAGTTTGAATTATGTGCATACACAGATGCAAATTGGACAAGAGATGTAGACGACAGAAAAACCACCACCGGTGGAGAATTTTTTCTTGGAAGAAGATTAATTTCTTGGATGAGTAAGAAACAAAGTTGCACATCTTTATCAACAACAGAATCAGAATATGTTGTAGCAACAACTAACTGTACATAGGTATTATGGCTTAAGAAAATGTTGAAGGACATGAAGGTAAAATGAAAGGAACCTATAACCATCTATTATGATAATACATTAGCAATTGATATATCAAAGAATCTGGTACTACATTCTAAAACTAAACATGTCTCTATCAAACTAAATTTTCTAAAAGAGAATGTTGAAGCAAAGGAAGTAAAATTGGTCTATGCGAATACTAAAGAGCAGATTGCAAATATTTTCACCAAGCCTTTTCCTAAGGAGATTTTTGAATATCTCAGAGATCAACTTGGGGTCATACCCCAATCGGTATAAACTTAGACAATTGATGTTTGTCATCAACCGACAAAACTAATAGAGAAATATTTTACTCTTGCTTTGATGAGGAGAGCTACTTCTTAGGGGGAGTAGTTGGTATACTAAATAAGCTGGTATTTTATATTGCATTGGCATTTGATGTCAAAGGGGGAGAAATTGATATGGAAAAACACATGTTACTCCTAGGGGAGAGACTTTATCCCTTGAGGAGAGATTGTTATTTTGGGAGAATTTTTTATTTCTGGAATGATCTTTTTTGGGAGATTGTTGGTTTTTGGTATTTGGCATTTCTATTTTGGCACTTTGATGGTTTTTCCATCTCGTGTTGCCATAAATGCCAAAGGGGGAGATTTTTGGTATTTTGGATATGTTGATATGGTTTTGTCATTGATGTCAACACTTATCAACTTTGGTAAGCCTACTGGCACTTGGAGAATTGGAAATGTTCACCGGCAAGTAAGTGACTTATGTACAATCACCGGTATCTTGTTCACCAACACTTGGAATGACATGGAAAACACTTGGTTATGTCAAAGACATCATTTGGACACTTTTTCTTGGAGATTTGTTCATTGGTATATTCGTGTTTGCATATTTGTTGTTACTAACAAATAGATCTAGGATAAGCACCGACAGGCTTATCTATTCGAGATCAGCACGACACGCTATGGAGATGATTAATGTTGTAAATGCATTAAGTCGACATGTTGAATCTAATATTGCATCGGTTATTGTTTTACTTGTAAATTGTTTTTATTGTAATATCTTTTAGAGCCGACCTACTCAATTGGTCTTAGGTTATGGTATAAATGTAAGATCTCATTTTTTTAATCAATGTGTGAATGTGAAGAAAGGATTGTCATTCGGTATATGCAAGAATAAGCACAGATATACATGCAGACATCATTTGAAGGTTGAAGGAAGGTTTTGTGAAGGCATATCAGAAATGAACTGGTACTGAATCCAACATATGAAGATACTATTTTGAGCAGTACATCATTATTGGATTTAACCATCCAATTGTAGTCAGTGTGACTCCCATTTGTATTTGAGCAGTGAGCTCTAGGCACTTGGCCTTTTTGCATCTGCAGACCCCCTATTGTATACACATACTATCTGTAGTAGTATCATCTAATTGTGGGTAAGGTTTCCCACCATGGTTTTTCCACTTACAGAGGTTTCCATGTATAAATATTGGTGTTATGTGTTGTGGATGTTATTATCTTTCTGTTTCATGCTTTAATCTCTACCGGTACTACAATTAACTGATAAACTATCTACCAGCAATAAGTTTGGCTTACTGGTATTAAGCATTAAGATTGGTTAAGTTGGTTTTGGTTTGAATTTATTTGACAATTGATTCACCCCCCTCCCCTCTTAGTTGTCTCTGGGACCTAACAGTAGAGACAGTTAATCTAGATATTGTTGTTGTCAGTGAAGAAGTTCAAGAGCCTGAGAATCAAAATAATCCAAAGGCTCCGAGGTATGTGAAATTGAATCATTCCGAGAATCAAATTATTGGTGATAAGAACAAAGGTGTGATGACTAGAAGAAGATTTTTGCTGAAGAGATATGCCTGATTTCTAAGATTGAACCTAAAGATGTTGCTGAATCATGTAAGGATGAGAATTGGATAAAATCTATGGAGATAGAGTTGAATTAGATTGAGAAAAATGACACTTGGGAGCTTGTTCTGAGACCTAAAGACAACAATGTGATTCGTACTAAATGGGTGTTTCAGAATAAACTAAATGAAGACAGTAAATTGGTAAGAAACAGAGAAATATTGGTATGCAAGGGATTCTCTTAGATGGAAGGTATTGATTATGAAGAAATTTTTTGTCTTGTAACAAGAATTGAAGCTGTTAGATTGTTGCTTGCATATTTTTCTTACAAGAATTTTAAGGTTTATTATATGGATGTCAAGTCAACCTTTTTAAATGGTGGTCTTGAGGAGGAAGTCTACATTGAGAAACCAAAAGGATTCTCATTATCAGATAAAGGAGGGATGGTATGCAGATTGAAGAAAACACTGTATAGATTGAAGCAAGACCCTAGAGCCTAGTATACAAGATTAGATAAGTATTTGATGAAGTTGAGCTTTTGTAAAGGTACTACTGACAGTAACTTTAACTTTAAGGTTGAAAATGATAACATTTTGATTGTTGAAGTATTTGTGGATGACATTATTTTTCGAGGAGATGATGATTTGAGTATGAAGTTTGTTTATGATATGCAAAAGAAATTTGAGATGTCTATGATAGGTGAAATGAAATTCTTCTTAGTATTACTGAATACTCATACTAGTAAAGGTATTTCATTTCTCAATCTAAGTATGTGAAGGAACTGTTGAAGAAATTTGGGCTAGTTGATTCAAAACTTGTTGGAACTCCTATGGTGATTGGATGCAAGTTGTCTAAGAATGACAAATCTTAGAAAGTGAATTAGACCTTATACAAATCTATGGTTAGTGGACTAATCCACCTAACTCAGACTAGACCGGATCTCATGCATATTGTTTGTCTTTGTGCCATATTTCAAGTTGATCCTAAAGAGACTCATGTTATTGTTGTTAGGAGGATTTTCATATATTTGAAGGGAACTGTTGATTATGGGTTGTGGTATCCAAAGAATGATGATTTCATGCTATGTACCTAAACTAATGCTGATTGGGAAGTTGATGTAGATGACCGAAAGAGCACTATCAGTGGAGATTTCCTTTTAGAGAAGAAGTTGGTTTCATGGGCAAGCAAGAAACAAGATGCTATATGTCTATCTACTATTGAAGTTGAATACATTGTTGCTACTAGCAACTGTACTCAGTTAGTTTGGATTAAACAAATGCTGAAAGATATTAGAGTTGTGTATGATGAACCTACTATTATTTACTATGACAATTCAAGTGCTATTAATATTTCCAAGAATTTGGTACTACACTCTAAAACAAAGAATATATCAATCAAGTATCATTTCTTGAGGGAGAAAGTCGGTGATGAAGAAGTAAGAGTGGAGTATGTATCTACAAAAGATCAGATTGCAGATATTTTCATGAAGCCTTTGCCTATAGATATATTTGTATACTTGAGAGACAAGTTAGGGGTCACTGCCCCTCCTAATGAGAACTAGGTGCATTGAGATGTATCAATTTGGTGGACTTCACAGTTCTATCTCTTTATTAGGGTTGATGAGTTGATGCTACTACTCAGTCAGAGTAGTTAGTATGTTGGTTAGAGTTGTGGGTTTATCCTAGAGGGAGAGACTATGTCATTTGGGGGAGAGAAGCTTGATCAATTTATATCTTTGGCATTACTATCAAAGGGGGAGAAAAGCATGTGAAAAACCACCTTATCTCTAGAGCTTTGTGTGCATGATATAAAGGGGAGTTTTGTTGGTATTAATTTATTCCTTTGCATTGATTTTTTTCACATTCATATGTTGCAATCAGTGCCAAAGGGGGAGACTGTTGTATATTGCTACTGCTAGGATATATTGTTGTCATTGATGTCAACATATTCCAATATTTTGGTGTTGCAAAGAAATGTTTTGGTGATCCAGTGATTGCTGAGAATTGATTTGGATTTGTGGTTCATTATCAAGTATCTCTAGTCTCTCTACTTCATTCTTTATTGATTTCATGATGCTATGTGTTGATTTGGTCAAGTTTTGAGGATTTTGGTATGGAGACCGGCTTTCAATGTTTAGTGTTGTAGTGTTTTGGTGTTTGATCTATTCTTCTTTGGTATGATCATATGTGGTGTTGTGGATTTGGGAGAGTGTTTGGGATTCTCGCGTGTATCTTAATTTTAGATGGTTTGTGATTTGATGGTTTGTGGTTTGTGCTGATTGTTGAAGATTTGAATAAGTTGTGTTGGTGCAGCTATTGAAAATGGTCCTAACATGCTTGTTGGTGTTTCCTAATCATGTTCTATTTGTTTTTATGGTCTACTTTGATTATTGTGTGAGTTCTTGATGATTTTCTTGGTCCGGTGATATTCTTCATGTTATGTGGTATTTTGGTGGTGTAACATGTTGCAGTTGATCTTAGCAAGATTTTTTGTAGTGGTACATATTTGAGGATTTGATTTAGGTCCATGTTATTTTGTCTATGACATTGTATTGGTCTTGTGGTTTATTTATGTACTGTGTGATATAAATTTGTAATTAGGTGTTAAGGGTTTGGCCAACATTGTAGTCAAGGTTGATGATTTGTATAAATGGGTGTAATATTCATGTAATTTGGTGGTTGTTGTTGAGTATGCATTATCAGAGAGTTGTGTATGTGTGATCAAGAGAGTTCATCTTTCAGTGTGGTATGTTGAGAAGAGATTGGTTAAGGGTAGACATTTAAGCTTAATCAAAACTGTCATCAAGCATTAGAAGATGCTATTATTTGCAGTTCATTCTTTCCAGACTATAGTCTGAATCTTTTTGTAAGGTAGTGAACCTTCCCTAAGGGTTGGAGCCTTCTTGTTCATTGTAATTTGAGTAGTGAGCTCTAGGAAGTGTGCTTGAATGCATGTGCATTCCCCATTGTAATATTTACACATACTACTACAGAGTATCATCTCATTGTGGGTAGGTTCCCACCATGTTTTTTCCCTTAACCGAGTTTTCCATGTCAAAAATATTGGTGTTATGTGTGTTGTTATTGTTGTTATCTTTCTTTTTGTTGTAGTTGATTAGATCTGAGATTGTGCTTAATCTGCTTAATCTAGTGAAAACTGATTCACCCTCCCTCTCAATTTTCCTTCCTTCTTGTTGCCAGCAATTGTGTGTTATTTCAACCTTCAAGGAACAATTTTGAATATCTAGAAATCTGAAATTCCCATATACTCTTGGAATTTTCTCTAAAATCATAATATCTTACTTTCCCAAAAATTTGGCAAAACGTTGATCAGACTGTGTGTTCAGAACAAGTAGGCACCTACTTGGTCTTGACTTTTTCTCCCAAATTTTTTAGAGCATGTTTTGGTACTATTTTAATTTTCAAATCCAAGATATTGATAGAAAATATTATTTCTAGGTCAGCCTATGACTCAAAACAAATTTAGGGTCTCTACATAAAGCCTTCCTTTCCTCATTTGAAGGAGATAAGATCTAGTGATTGAAGGAGCCTCTTGTAAAGTGAAAGTGTAGGCTATGTGAAGTCTACAACAACAAATAAAGCATTCATCAATAATTTATCAAGCCTGAATCATTCATCTTCAACAATAATTAGGATCTTTATAGACATTGAATAATAATAGGAGATCACTGACTGGTGATTGGCATGTACCTCTCCCTTAGGGTTTGGTATGGTTTCATGTTTTTTCATGTCTTTGTATGAGCTTCATAACATTAATTTTCAGATTTACATTCATCCTTTAGATCCATTATTGTACTTATGATTTGAAGCATTTACATATACATTTACACTCCTTTAGGGTTTACTCTTCGAAGCATAGGGTAGAACTCTAGAATTACTTTCTTGTTCATTTAGGATCTTGCATACACAAAATATTCTTGCACACATATTATCAATATATTATCAACTATTTATGGAGGTGGAAACCACCAAAACAAGGGGTTGGAATAAGGCAAAACCCTATATAGCTACCTAGACACCATTTTTCCAATTGTAGGTGCAGGTATAGGAATCTGATGAATGCACAAATTTTGGGACTGATGAAACACACAAGTGAAGACTTAAGGATAGAGATAGGTCTTAGTTTTCTGAGACCAGGGTATGGTGCCCTGGTCTAGGGCTAGGCAATGACACCTTGGTCCCCTTCATTTTTTAGTTTCTATGGGTAGTTCATCAGATCAGAGCTTCAAAACCTAATTCCCATAATCACAACAAGTTGCAGTATTAGGGACCAAGGATCCCGATGACCAAGCCTTGCTCAATCAGCTCCAAATTTTAGGCACAAGTGCACATTTTGATTTCCCTCCTTACTATGTACTCAATCTCTCAATTTCAGTTTAGTCAGATTTTGCATTTTTATTTTATGTTTCCTTCATTGTTCATCTCCTAGCATAGCTAGTTATTGCATCAAATTTTGCACATCTCCTCTTCATTATAGTAAAGGAATATAAACCCTAAGAGATATTCCTTGACCCTCTCTCTCTCTTACAAGAAGTGGTCAAAGTGAAAAATCTCGCTAGTCTCTTTTGTATTCCAATGTGTACATGAGAGTGGAATGAGGTCTTAGCTACATGGTTCCATTTTTATGCTCCACAAAAACATAAATAAATATGCCTTGATGTAGTTTGTTTCTCCTTGAATTATATTTGTGTTTGAATTTTTTTTCTTGAATAAAATTTGTAGATGCCATAGTGGGATAAGGAATTATTTGTGAAATGAATTCGAAGTGATGCTTTATATAGGGATTTCATAATAAAATAACGTTTAGGATGACTTCAAATTATAATATTTTTAGATGGACCTATATTTGAATAAAATAGGGCTGCCTTATTATCCTCCCAAAAGTTGGTCAAAAAGAACAAAACTGTGTGGCTTTGGGCATCTCAGTCCTAGCCATTTCAGCCCAACTTTCTAGGGATGTGAGATAATAGGGTTCTAATGCCAAAATTAAGTTTATGTGACAATATATTATGTTTAGGTGGGGAAATATTGTATTGAGATTTAAAATAGGATAGGATCTATAATAAATCATCATAATTAAAGATAAAGGGAACACCTAAAATTAGGGTCCAAAATAGAGTGTGATGATGTATTAAAGTGGAATAAGACTTCTAATATTAGTTTAAATTTTGATTTAAATCAATAAAATTGGGACCCATAATGTATGGAGGAAAGGGAAATACTAAAACAAGTGCTAGGAGAGTGTGAAATTGGATAGCCTAATAAAAGGTGTACACCCCATCTAAGAATGGTCTAGTTTCAAGCATAGAACAACATGTATAAGATGTAGAATAGAAAAATTTTAGTTTAGGTAATGAAATATCTCATCTAAGAATTTGGTCTAATTTTGAGTATGTACATCTCATATAAGGCATATAATAATATGTAATTAGGAGGTTACATATATGCCCCCTCTTAAGATATCAACATAGTCTTTTGTTGATATCTTAAGGTTGAAATAATAAGGAACAAGGATACCCAGCTTTATCACTAAGGAAATATCCTTTAAGAAACAATATTTATGCAATCTAAGCTAAAGAGGCATAACACTTATGGGCAAGAAAGAGATAGATATAAAAGGGATATCTTGTGACTAGTGTGAAGGGATCCTTTTGAGGGATACAAGGAGGAAGAGATCTGTATTCCAAGATATCTACCTCTAAAAAAAGAAATCTTTAATAAAGATTACATCTTTAAAAAAGGGGAAGGAGAATAAGAATGCACACCTTCCCTATTTCTAGGAACAAGTGTATTCTTAGTGAGGGATTGTACACATTCACTAAGGAGATGTTAGTCATGAAAGACATATCGTTTCAAAAGATGAATTCTATGCACACTTGCACTCACCTAGAGGATAATTCTATGCAAGAAATGACATCCATTTATAAAAGATGCAACTCAACAAAGGAAAAGTTAAACCTTAGATAGAAGAAATGATTGAAAAACTATTCTTTCCCACCAAGAATGGAGACAAGAATACATATACTATTATCTTGCCCACCAAGTATCATTGCATATGAAATTGTACCACCATGTATGACAATGTGTCCCCAAAAGGTAAGATTTCAATGTCATGTAGTTAGGAGAAACATAATAGGAACTTAGATGTTGTTTACAATGGTAATGACAAAGATGTCACTCATTGTCACCTTTTACATGAATAATACTAGAATGAATGAATTCTTGAATTTAATATGTAAAGATTTTTATTTATCTATGAAATGGACAAGGAGTTGATGATACACACAAAAAGTAGGATTGTCAATGTCTTATCTATGTTCTCTCCATTATTTGGGCCAAAGAATGGTAATCAAATTGGCTTCAAGAAGATTGAACGAATTACTATCTTTCTATTATGAAACATGAGAAGACATGGATGCACTAGAAAATGTGGGATAGGATGTTGATAAAGGAAGAGATTAGAAAATTTAATCTTTGTTCGAAGAGTGTGATTTCTCATGACCCTCAAAAATTTGTTGCACACATCCTAAACCATGTCCATTTTATCCATGTGTAGAATCATATATATAGGTTTAAATGTCTAGAGGAGAGGGTTCACTCTTAGTTTCAAGGTCTAGAGAACCCCCGCCATTGTCAAGACATGTGTTTAAAGAAGACATTGGAATGAAAAAATCTTGGTTAAAGGAAACACAAGGCTCCTTCAAGGCTTGATACTTAGATTGGTAGATATTATATCCACTAAAGGAAGGTGTAAAGTGTAATGAATCCCAATTATTTTCTAAAGCATTAGTTATTTACAAATGCACACTCCAATGAGAAATTGTAGGTGATTGAAGGTATTGTCATTGATGGAAACCTTGCAATCCTATGGCACTAACAGACTCTACACCTATAGATAGTTTACCGACAACGACAAAGATGATTACTGGCACCCCAGTCGACAGGATTTTGTTTATTGCATTTTGTATTTAATTATAATATCTTTTTGTAAGTAGACAAGGTGAATTGTAATAGGACTCATATATAAGTATGATATCTTATAGATTATTTGTGTAAGGAAGTAAGAATAGGTAGATGCAAACATGAGAATATTAAGGCAGATTTTGGAGTAAGGTTTATGGTTATTGTGTGAGCTTAAACCAGTACTGAACTTGGCATAGCAGATGCTGAACCGAAGCAGTACATGATATTGGATTTGCATAATCCATGTTGTAAGTTAGTGAGACTTCCCTTTTGTAATTAAGTAGTGAGCTTTAGGCAACTGGTCTTCCTGCATGTGCAGGCCCCTATTGTAAGTAATATTCATTTATTGGCCAGTGAGTGAATATTGTGGGTCACAAATCCCACTGAGGTTTTTCCCACATCGGGTTTCCTCATTAAAAATATTATGTTATGGTGTGCTTTCTATGTTGTGCTTATTGTTCTTATTTACTACATTAATTATGGTTTATCGATACACTATTTTGGAATGCAATTTGTTTAATAAGATTAGAAAATCTGTAAACTGGCAATATACTAATTCACCCCCCTCTCAGTATCTTTGGGAATCCTAACAATTGGTATCAGAGCTTGGTCCTCTACTTTCAAAAGCCTAATAGCTTGAGGAAGATTCCGACACTAGTACATATGGATAACTTGAGAAAGTAATTGGAAATAGCTCTTGCAGATTATGATGTAGAAAAGTTGAAGAATATCAAACTTGAAGATGATCTGAAGGCTACACAGGAAATCATTCAAGGACTTAAGGAGAATCTTACTATTGCTAGAAGCAAAAGAAGAGAACTTCATGAGAAGATACAAAATGATGATGATGAAAAAGAAACTCTTAATGATCTTGTAAGCAAGTTGAAGCAAGAAAATATGACCTTGATGAATGAGATGCAAGATATGACTATGAGATTTTGTAAAGACATTGAAGACCAAAAAAAGAATGAAGATGACTTGACTAGGAGAATCAATGATGCTGGAAATGAAAATATAAGACTAAGTCATGAAAATGATATGTTGAAGACAAGTCTGATTCACTTGGAACATGATAAAGCTAAACTCGTGAGACAAAAAGATTTCATGGAAAATGAGTTGGCTACTGCAAATCAACATAAGGAGAAATTCAAGAAAAGTTCAGAAGAACTAGATGATATGTTGAAAAATCAGAAACCTAATGGAGATACTAATGGTCTTGGCTTTGAAGTTGGTGAAAGCTCTGGTACTGCAAACAATCATGATCACAAAAAACTAGTAAGACAACCTAATGCCTACAATGGGAAATTCTTTAACTGTAACAAGTATGGTCATAGAGCAAATTAGTGTAGATCTAGAAACTATCAGAACACTAATGCACCCACCGATCAATGTTCTTAATGCAACAAAATTGGTCATAATTAAAAAAATTGCAGAATGAATATAAAATGTTATTTTGTGGAAGATTTGGACACTTATCTAATCAATGCAAAACACATATCGGCATAGGATATGGAAAAGCTATTCAAAAAAATAATGTGACTTGTTATGCATGTAACAAGATTGGACATATTGCAAAATTTTGTAGAAGTAAGGCATCACCAGCAAATAACAAAGGACCCAGTTTGAAAGGTAAAGAGAAGGTTGATGAGGTAAAGAAAGAATTTTTAAAACAATGGATTAGAAACTTAGATCAAAATGTTGATGGGACTATTCCTTCACTAGTAGATCAAAGTATCACTCCATTGGTAGGAGATTTTTCATCTAACTGAAAAGAAATCCCTTGGGGGTATGGCAACAAATTGAAAACATGCTAGTTTACCCTCAATTGATGGTAAGAAGATGAAATGCTTCTTTACCGGCATATGAGTTAAGTTTTCACTTAACCGATAGGCATTTATTATGGTAGTTGAAGGAAATGACATTATAAAGTAAGTGTTTTTCACTCTTTTTCACTCACCGAGCATTCAAATTTCCTAGAGTGTGAAAAACCCAAGTGAAGGCATCCACAAAAAAGTGAAGCAAAATCTATCAGGAATTCAAACCTAAAGGAAGATTAAGGTATTTATACAATGGCTTCCTCCTACTATAATTGAAGTGATTAAATTCCCTAGGCCTGTATTTAAGATCATTCCTGAAGTTGTGAAGAAGGATGATAGCCTAGGAGTATTTTCTAAAATACCCAAAGGAGTTGCTTATGTTGAAGACCCTAGGATATACATACATTATCATATTGAAGAACTTGGTGCTAATGAGATAATGAATATGTATAGGACTGTAGTTTATGACAAGAATAGTAATGTGAAACCAGAACACAACATAATTGAAACCCTAGGTTTTGTGGAGATACTTAGCGTTCTTGATTTTCCCAAGGAAGTTATAAGGATTGTATTGAGCAGAGTTCATGGGGAGTTCTTTTCGCTAGATTCCATCCATAAGATTACAAGAGAAGCAGTTAGGGTAGTGACTAGCTTACCTTCCACTGGTAGCAGACCAAAAAAAGGAAAGAACATCTCTAACGACACTGTGATGACCCTAACCGGTGCAACACATGATAGCAGATCCTTGAGAGTCAATGATGTGAAGGATATTAATGTAAGATTCATTAGCATGATTATAGGATACAAGACTACACATTCTAATAGATTAAACTATGTTTCTAGTTTATGTAACAAAAATGCTTATAACATGGTAAAGAGTAATGCAAAGATTGACATATGTGAATGGCTGAAGGATGAAGTAATTGACAATTTGAAGAAAATTAAGAGTGACAAGAAAGGAACATTTAGGTTTGGTAACTTACTTGTATGTCTATTGCTATACATCACCAAGGAAGTTCCCAGTATAGGTAGAAAAGAATTTGGTTTTGACATACGGATAGGGAAGCAACTTCTGAATATCTTTAACAACATGGGAGATGATAGGGAAAAGAACATAATTAAACACTTTTAGCCATTAAAGGCTAGAATGAAGACAAGGGAAAGACTATCTCAAGCCATAGTTGACAAATACCAAAAGGAGATATGTTTTGTTATAAAGAAGGATGAAATCTGGATGGAGGCAGTGGTTCCTAGAATAATTTGGGTAACTGAAATGGGTCATAATAGAAACATATGCTAAAGCCATCCTTGAAGCCCCTAGAGAACCTAAAGAAGAAATATTTGGAAATGTTGAAACCATTGAAAGCAAAGTACAAACCATGAAACAAAGGAAAAGAAGAGAACAAACAATTAGAAAAGTAACTAAACAGGCAAAAGAAATCAAGGAAGACTTGTTGAAAAAGGCTGGTATCAAGGAAAGTGACTTAGAAGGGTTACAACCGGAAGCACATCTTTCACCAGTTGGTACCTCCTCTGATAGTGAAATACTGATAGAGTTTCAGAGAGTAGAAGGAAAAAGGAAACCTTCACTAGTACTCACTCCTACACCAAAGAGAACAAGATGGAAACAACAGGTAGTAAGGCCTCTAGCAAAAAAAATGACACCCAGGAAGAAGAAGGAAAAACGAGTTATTCCTCCTTTAGAAAATCTTTTGAATGAAATAATTGAAGATGGAAACTTGTCAAATGTTAGCAAGTTGTATGGCACTTTTACAAATGAAGAAATGGAAAGCATAGAAAATAATGTTATTCTACACTTAGACATTTACAATAAATTTTTGATAGAAGTTGTAGATGACTTACCAAGTGACTTGTACTAAAGACTAGATGCAAAGAGATTAGCAATTGTGGAACTGGATAAGAAGATAAAGGTAGAAAAATTACTTGCAGTTCACCTAGTGAAATTAGCAGAAGAAATTGATGAACTGATAAGTGAGGCTAATAGGACTCTATTTTCCACTGGTCACCAACATGTAGCTTTAATGGCTGGTATAGTGTATGAGATCACTGAAGAGACAACATACAAATGGGATATTTTCTTTGTGGAAAAGGAAAAGAAAGAAGAACTTAAATGACCCAAAGCTTTCAGAGTTTATCAAAAAGGATAAGGATAAAGGTAAAGTCAAAGTAGGTGGTCCTTCAAGCATAAAAGTAATAGACAATTTGCCCCCACCTCCTTCTGATACTCCACCAGCACAAACTATTGATACACCACCGGTAACTGATAATATTAAGAGTATGGAGATAACACATGAAGACACCAATCCTAATTCATAGGTATTATATACTATGAATATTGATACACAAAAGGTTAACATTGTACTTGATAAGGAAACCACTGAGAAGAAAGATGTGGCAACTGAACCACTGGAAGAGAACATTGCAATTGAGACACATGTTGAGGATACAATTGGAAATGTTTAGATTGGGATTGAAACACACACTAAACAATCAATTGATCCCCTGGATACTAGAAAGATGGATACCACTGGGGTACACATAGAGAAACCGATAGAAAATACTGAGACTTCATCAGAGAAACTGGCAGATGAAAGCACAGAGAAACATACCGAGGTACATTTTGAGAAACATGAAAAGAAAAAGGTTGAGACAGAGATAGTGCCACCAACAACAGCTGAGAAACCCAAACCTTTGCTAGTTGAGATGTAGACTCAAACTGACCTACCAGAGTGATAGTTTTGATACTTAATGTAATTAAAGATGCCAATAGCTAACAAGATGAGAGGGGGGGGTGAATCATACAAACCTAATCTTCCATAAAAACAACAGATTCAACCTCGGTAACTTATACTTCAGCAATATAACCAAAAACTGCTAAACATGCAAACTCATAAACACATAATCATCATAAGACTCATAACACCAGATTTAACGTGAAAACCCAAATAGGGAAAAACCACTATGGGATTTCAGACCCACTAAGAAATATACTCTTCTAGAGTATGCTCAGTTAAAAGCAAATCTTGTTAAAGATTACAAGCACATTGCTAGATGTGACCCAGTTAAGGGATTTCCCTCATATCTGTTAGGATATTCACTTTGTTAGAAGTGACCTTGTTAAAGGATTTCAAACACTCAACTAGAATGTTACCTTGCTAGAGGGTTTACATATAAGACTGTCAAGTCCACTCGGTTAAGAGATTTTTTGTCACTTACAAAATAATAGTAATAAAAATCTCTCTGCAACTTCACATCTAAAATGCTAAAGCAGATTCTTATTTTCTCAAAACAATCTATTCATAAGACTTGTCTTGTCCCTCTGCTGGGATTTCTACTCTGTTATTCAAACAGGTCTTCAAGCTTTTGTGCTCGGTAATCACTATGTAGCATCCCTGTGCATACACTTTCCTGCATACATTGTTTATTAACAATTTCTTATTTATAAACAATTGCTAACCACTTAATCTCCTTGATCACATTTCCCATGATCAATCTTTGCCATCAAATCTCCAAACTTGACTAGGTTCAATGTATCCTTTCGATCTAAAAATGTTTTACCTTGCCTTGGGACTTGCAGTCCTTTCTTGGAACTTGCACAAGGTTATTGTGGTTCAATCTGCACTGTAGATCTTCCTACTGATTTTCCTTTGCCATAGATCGTTAACAAACTTCATGCACGACATACCAATCATTTATACATTTCTAGCTAATCATTGTCCTTCATTAAATAATGCTTGTATCCATCCCATGCACACTATCATAACTCGGTTGCAACTCAGTAAATACTAAACTTTACTCGGTAGACATTTCGCCTTCATTAACCGATATCGATAACCTTAGGGTTTACCGACTAGGTTCTTTGCTCGGTGACATAGTATAGTATTAACCTTACAATCAACAACATATATAGAATATCAAAACAATCTAAACATCATAATCTTATCATTGTCTAACTCGGTAATAGTTGCCCATTGAATAACTTATTCCTCCCTTTATTCATCACATTGTTTCTATGTCTTTTACCGACATCTTAATTCTCTTCAAATCAATCTTCTCAAGATATGGCAACATCATACTGAATTAGATAGTCCATCTCTTGACAACAATGAAAAAATAATGTTATAAAGATAGTTATCATCCTTCTTCAATCATATCAATAATCTTCAACAAACTTCTCAATATCCTTACTAAATATCAACAATCTCCTGATATTGAAATGCCAACAATCTTTCTTACTGTAAAGCCAACACAGAGGTCAACATAAGCAAAGAGGTTACTCACACTGATTGATTGCAGATTGTTAAGGTAGTTGGACAATCTTCTAGTTCCTCCTTGATAGAATTCAGACCGACCAATGTAATAGAGGTATTATTGGATTCCATCAAGAAAATCACATAGTGTAATGCACAATCATATAAGGCTATTGATGACACAATCCCTATTTTGAAATTGATTGCACCCAAGTGCAATATGGAAAATAAAGATTCTTTGAGCCAATTAGACACATTGTCTAAGTATATCACCGACAATCTTTTGATAGTTGATCAAATTAATGAGGAGACTTTCAGTAAGAAAATGAATAAAGAGAAAGAAAAATTATTTGAAGAGTCAATAAACAAATGTAAGGAACACATTGATACATTATTACTGGCACTAGGAAAAACAATAATGGACTTTAAGAAGTTGTATAGGGATTCATGTGAGACTAACATTTTGACAGAGGACATAGATAAAGAGATTAACATAGCACAAAAGGAAATAAACAATATTTACGATAATCTCATAGGTTCATCAAAACCCATATCAGTAATAGAGTAGGAAATTACAAGCTTTGAAGAGAAAATTGAAAAATTTGAAAAAGATAAGGAGAGATTAAAATTCAAGGCTAAGGAACTAAAATGTAGAGTAGGTCTGAAACTTGACATCCTCATCTCTTTGAGGAAAGAGATTTTAGAGGCACTTGTTCTAAGACTTAAGAAACTGGAAGAGAAAATGCACATACTCACTGGTACCATCCAAAGGACAAAAGCAACATTAAGGGATAGTGAAAGATTCACTAACAACCTAAATTTTGCACTAGTAGATCTATATCAGATTGTAACCCACCGGTTACAGGAATCCAGCTGAGAACTACACTCAATTGACATTTTTGACAACCTTTTTCATTGATGTCATAGGGGGAGTAGTAGGAATGAGAAAATAAATGGACAGAAGAGATCATCTACTCAGGGGGAGCACATAGTTTTGGTAAGATTTTTGGACAACATATTTTGGATACAATTTTGACATTTTCTCATGAGTGTTGAAATCAATACCAAAGGGGGATATTGTTGGAAAATGCACACTCCAATGAGAAATTGTAGGTGATTGAAGGTATTGTCATTGATGGAAACTTTGCAATCCTATGGCACCAACAGACTCTTCACCGGTAGATAGTTTACCAACAGTAGCAAAGATGATTATCGGCACCCCAGCCGACAAGATTTTATTTATTGAATTTTGTATTTAATTATAATATCTTTGTGTAGACAAGGAGAATTGTAATAGGACTGATATATAAGTATGAGATCTTATAGATCATTTGTGTAAGGAAGTAAGAATAGGCAGATGCGAACATGCAAATATTAAGGCAGATTTTGGAGTAAGGTTTATGGTTATTGTGTGAGCTTAAATTGGTATTGAACCTGGCATAGCAGATGCTAAACCAAAGTAGTACATGATATTGGATTTGCATAATCCATGTTGTAAGTTAGTGAGACTTCCCTTTTGTAATTAAGCAGTGAGCTTTAGGCAGTTGGCCTCCCTGCATGTGCAGGCCCCTATTGTAAGTAATAGTCATTTATTGGCCAGTGAGTGAATATTGTGTGTCACAAATCCCACCAAGGTTTTTCCCACATTGGGTTTCCTCATTAAAAATCTTTTGTTATGGTGTGCTTTCTATGTTGTGCTTATTGTTCTTATTTACTGCATTAATTCTAGTTTACCGGTACACTGTTTTGGAATGCAATTTGTTTAATAAGATTAGAAAATTTGTAAACTGGCAAGATACTGATTCACCCCCCCCCCCTCTCAGTATCTTTGGGAATCCTAACATTAGTTATAGGAGATTGTGTTCAAGAAGGACTCATAGCGTGAAAGGGAGATATGCATCCTACTTCAACATGAACAAGATAATAAAGATTAGGATCACCCTTGATTGTGTGTAGTTCATTGTTATGCATGAATTTGATTATGTGATTAAGAGTAGAATGGATTGATTTCATAGCATGAATCCATGATCTACCTAGAAGAAGGTTATAACTAAGATAATTGGGAATGACATGAATAGTTTTGAGGAAAATCAAAGGTCCTAGAGAATATGACTATACCAAGCGACTTTCTAGGAACATTACCAAATGAATGAACACAAAGAGGATAAGGTGGGGTAGAAAATATTCCCAATTTATCTTATCTGATAAGTCAACATGAAATTAATTGTTGACCCATTATAGATTAAGGCACTTCTTATCCTTTGCTCATAAATGTAAGGATTGATCATAAGGGTATCATCTATCTTTTTTACCTTATAGAAGGAAATACATCTTGTGCAAATGTAATATTATTTTTTTTAGAAGAAGCATGTGGAAATACCTTTTGTAAGGCTTCTTGGATAATCTTATGGTAGGAAGGTGAAGTTTGAATCAGGTGCCAAAGGGAAATCTTACCTAAGATTCCATAGAGTTTCTCAACAAGATTAGGTTCCTTAGTAACACTTTTATTAAAATGAGGAGGGAAGGAAGGGAACTAAGATGAACATTAGAATCTTGCTTTTTATTTATAGTGTTATGTGTGAGGCACTTCAAGACCATATTTTTGTCCTAGTTTCATTTCCATGTTACTTGTGTCACATATGAATTTTGTAACTCTTAATAAATATCCAAGAGTTCTTTTGGTTTGTTAGTATTAATAATAGGTTGGCTTTGAGGTTCAATGGCATGTCGAATAAATCTAGGCTTCTCATAACTAGAAACATGAATAGTATAATTGGCTTGATTAATCTCTTTGGCCTCCAAGGATTCATCTCCAGAGTTTTCAAGGAAAGTTATAATGATTTCATCCTCTTGCTCCAAGGTATATTTATTGGAATGACAATATTTGGGAGAAGGATTAACAATATCTAGGTAAGTGCACCAAGATGGTGAATAAAAAATGGGATATAAGTGGACACCTTTTTTCTGAAATCATCTAAACTTGAACATGGAGGAGAAATTTCATATTCATCCACTCAAAATTTGAAGATACCCAAAGAAAAAAGAGTGTAGTATTCTAAATCTAGTTTCCAAACTACTAAAGTATTTTAAAATTGGGTAAGATTAAGTGGGTCAAATATTTTGTGCACACAAAAGTGTTCTTATTTTTTCAGCAAAACATAACATAGTGTTTGACGTGTGCATCAAAAAATTTATAGTTGCATTTAGTATTTTGAAATTTTTTTTGGTAAAAAGATAGTTAAGTGAGAGCATCAAAAGTTGTGTATTTTTTGGTAATTTTTTGCTGCATAATTTTTTTTATGATTTTTCAAAGAGGATGCATCTTGAAAATGAGGTACTTGTTCATGCGTGTCACATAACTTGAACCAAAATAATAAAAAATTCATTTTTTTTTTTAATAAGTGAGAATAAAGTGTAGAACAATAATATATATATTTTTTAAATTGGACAATTACTTAAAAAGTTATTAAAAAAATGGTACACATCTATCTCTGAAAACTCTAGAGTCATTGGTAAAAGAAAGTCACGATGAATATGTTAATGTTCAATTTTTTTAAAATTATATGGCTAGAAAGCTCTAAAGGTGGGTTAAATTATGATGGAAATTTAACAAATGTACACTTGATAATGTGTAAATGTGATGGTGATGAAGTTGGGAAACCAAATTGGAAGAAGAAAACACATAAAAAGGAGGGAAATAAGCATCCCAAGCCTTAGCCTTGTTATCCAAGGCTAAGTACAAGCCAAAATGCATACGGGCTTTTGATTTTTAAATAATGTGAATAGGTTATTATTCTATATAGTAACAAGTATGGGGTTTTTTATTAATAATAACGCATGCATGGTTAAAATTCAAATATGTTAGTTTTATATAAGTACACATACATATATTCATATATCTAGAAGTACGTATATATATGTGTGTGTGTGTGTGTGTGTGTGTGTGTGTCCCTCCTCTCCCTTCCTTGTCTCTCGCATGCTCTCTCTCTCTCTCTCTCTCTAGACTCTCCTTTTCTCTCTTTGTCTACAATGTCAAACTCTCCTTTTCTCTCTTTGTTTACAATGTCAGTTTAGGTTATTGTGACTAAATACGTTGCTCTGCTTTCCCTTCATCTATAATGTTAATACCCCATACATATTTCTTTCACTATAGACTCATTTCTATAGTGTCAAAACTATGTATAGGTTATTGCCACTAAAGGTGTTGCAACATTCCCCCTCCCTTTGTCTATGGTGTCAATACCCCATATGCGTTTTTTTTAATTATAAAAGAACAAATGGCTTATTGACACTATAGGTGGTTTCATAATGGCCAAAAAACACAATTTCTAGTGAAGTCCCCACTAAAACTATGTCTTCACCCGCGATATTCTTTGACAATGTATGATGGATTTTGTTTTATATGATTTCAAATTATTTAAATGCATAATTAGTTTGATTTTTCAACTTTTTTTTGTTTCCCTTATGCTTTTGATTATCAAATTCAATGATTGTCATATTTTAATGAAATGTTTTTTTTGTTTAATTTGTATAATATTTACTAAGATATGATATGTCATTTAGTACAATTCATAATCATCATGGGAAGGAACAAGTGAGGAACCATTCAATCACATGAGGAAACAAAGAAAAGGTAGAGGGAGCGCATGAAAAGACTACATGAAATGAGAAAATTGGGAGGAGAAGGTATGCCATCTACACCAACTCAATTACATGAATCAAATGCAAACCAAGAGCACGCGCTAATCAATGATCAAAAAATTATACTTAATGCAATCCAAGAACATGCAACAATATTAACACCTCCTATAATTATTCATAAAAAACTAAAGTATATAATTAACATTGATGAAAATATTTTGAAGCCAATGCTCGATAAAATTTCCCAACACACTTGTCAAATAATGGTATTTTGAGAGCTAAAATCAAACAACAAGATGCCAATTTACTTTTGAAATGATAAGAAATATGAATTTTAGAGAGACAATGAAAATCATTGGCTTAAGATCATCTGAAAATAATATTGAAAAAATTATAGTAAGAAATATATTTGATGCATATCAAGAAATTGGTTCAACATCACACTCTAAAGATGCAAATGTTGATCGATGTGTTCTTACACCAACCATAATGAGCAACCAAACTAAAAAATCTGTTTTAACAAGCAAGAAAAGTAACTCATTAAAGATAAGTAGAACAACTCTACAACATGCCTTAGGGAGGCATGCCAAAATTGAGGATCCTAACAATAATTCTCTTTGGGAATTTTTGGGTAGACTTCCATGAAAAGATGTAGTTGTTGTTGATGCATTAAGACAATTAATTAAAAAAATTTGGCATGACAACAAAAGAGTTTCACCCAATCAAAGAGATTTTCGAAGGAGAATTGGATCAACAAATTGTGAGCCACATTCGAAGCACTTTTTGGATATAAATCAAACACAACCTTTTGAGATCCTCAAACAAGAATTACACAAAGGTTTTTTGAAATGACAAAACCATTTTATGTTAGAATAAATCATGCACACACTACATGTTGTTATATAATGCATATTGAATTTTCCATGAATTATGATATATATCATCATATATGTTGTACTTTGCACACTAACAATGTTTTGAAAGAAAAGTCATCAAGAGAATTTATTTCAATTGTATTATTTCAAAGAGATGACAGCCACAACTTTTATAAGACTATGTGTTTGAAAGGTTCATGTTCTACCTGTGGTGGTTTGCAAAAGTTGAAAAAATGTATACATTTAGAGAGTACACATGAAATTGGAAAGACTCTAGTCTCTTATGGAAAATACAAGTTGATTAAATATGGGGTTAAAGATGGAAAAAATTTGAAGAGATGTTAGTTGGTGAGTCAAGATATACTTGTAGCAGAGTTTATGAGTATTTGAGGAAAAACTAGTTTATGACTACATAATGCATACACATAGAGTGTGGTGGTTGGATGAGAAATCCAAGATATGTAAGGATAATTTTATCTTGGTACCATCATCTCTATTGTATATTTTTTAGAGAATTATACACTACAACCTCAAAATGAAGTGCAATCCCAATATTACCACTCTCAACAAGTAACTATTTTTTTACATATAGCATTCATGCATGCTCATGATAGCATGGAGAGGGATAGAAAGATAGTAAGAGAATATCACTTCTACATAAGTGATGATCATATTTATTTGACATAGTTTGTGAATGGATTCTTTCAACTCTACTATGAGAATTTAAGGGAAAGGAATATCAGATACAACCAACACATCATATGATCAAATAACTACATCTCACAATTCAAGAATGTAAGGATGTTCTATTAGTTGAATGGGATGTATATGAGGACTAATGTAGAATTTTTTTGAAATTATACTGAGGCTGGACATGGTAAGGGAGGGCACAATGGTGTGGGTGCATGTGTAAAAAGAGCCCTTGCTCAAATAGAACTAAAGTATGAAGGTGGTGCTAATTTAACAAATGCAACAACCACTGTTCAATGGTATAACTTGATAATGAGACTACGTTATCAAGGTGATTCTACTATTTCTAGATATTTTGGGTTGATACATGAATCTCATGTTGCAAGCTATGTAGATTGTTGTACACATATAGGATTGAGTGACTTGCACTCATTTAGAAGCTCAAATGCAATCTCACCAATTATTTATACTAGAAAAATGGTATTTTTTTCTCATCATGTATAGATTTTTTGTGGGATGACTGTGGATCATATGAGTGGTTTGATGGATGGTCTTATAGACCTTTAGTACCAATTGATACATATCAACTTTCCGAACCACTATAGTTGAACCACATGGAAGTTTATGTGGATTTTTACCATGTATATGACTTGGTGCAACCATGTATTGTTGATTGTTACTTAGTTATTGGAAAACTTTAACTCATTTTACACTATTTTTTGTACTAATTTATCATTCAACAAAATGCAGGTCATGTGTATGCAGTTATTACTGATGAAAACAATAAAAAAGACACATATTACTTTTTCTATCGTTGTATTGAGGCTAAAAAAAATTGGCAACCACAATCATTGATGGAGAGGGTATTGAGTACCAAACATGGTCTATTCTTGTAACAAGAATATGTCTTACAAGGTTCCCTATGAAAAAATATGATGCTTGGTTGTTCGAGGACTTCAAGACATACAAGCATATTCTTCACTACTCTAACCTTGTTGTTGAAACTAATATTTAGCTGATTAAATATCATGTTAGACTGCTCAATAAGAATTTATGGAATGTTTGTGAATCTAACCATGAGGAAATACTTGACACAATAAGGGTTAGAGTTGATCCACAAGGTTCATTAGATTGATTCTACATAAGGGTAAAGTGATTTAGAGGCCAAATTTTGTGTATACATGGTCATGAGTTTCTTTGTATGTATTGAGAGGCCATATTTTTTATATAGACGACAACCATGACCTAATTTGTATGTAATTAGAGGCCAAATTTTGTGTATAGTCAGCAATGAGTTGATTTGTATGTACTGAGAGGCCAAATTTTATATATAAATGAGGGCCATGAGCTGATTTGTAATTAATCAAAGGCCAAATTTTGTATTCAGATGACCATGAGCTGATTTGTATGTATTGAGAAGCCAAATTTTCTATATAGACAATAATGAGATTATTTGTATGTATTCAGAGGCCAAATTTTGTATATAGATTGCCATGAGATGATTTGTATGTATTTAGAGGCCAAATTTTGTATATAGATTGCCATGAGTTGTTTTGTACCTATTTAGGGGTCAAATTTTGTATATATAAACAACCAAATGATTATAAATGCATAAATGAAATTTTTTGATAAATTTGTATCTATGATTATACTTGAAATTAATGCACTGTCATATTGTTAATGTGTAATCCATGCATTATTCTTCTGCAATTTTTTTCGCAAATGTGTAATTCTTGCATTATTCTTCTGTCAATGTGCAAAGAGATGGCCCCATGATGGTAAGGCATTGAATCTTTAGGTGATATGGGTACTCAATGAGAACCATGAATAGAATAAATCTTCCTAATCAAATACACTCGTGCTAATGGTTCATGGATACCACAAACAAAATGTGATTTACCCTATCTTGCAATTTTACATTACACGTGATTGACAATATATGCATCACCAAAAACTTGCTTCCTTAAGAAAATGGCTTTGCCTCTTCAAAATATGAGATAGGTTATTGTAGAGGGGATTAACATGACCCTATGGGTTCAAATGGATCACGTGTACATGCCTTGGATTCCTATAAATAGCTTGTCAAGGTTTGACAATTTTTTAAACTTAGGGCACTCAAGAGATGGTGGCGCGACTATAGGGTGTTGAATATTCGGGAGATCTAGGGACCTAACCAGGACCATTCCTAGCATAAAAAATGCCGACATGAACATTCTCATGCTAACAGATCATGAATATGACAAACAAAACAAGATTTACCCTATCATGCAACTTTGTATTGCACGCGACTAGCTATATTTGCATGAAGAAAAAAATCACTGCCCTAAGAAAATGGATTTTCCTCTTCAAAATTTGAGATAGGTTATTGTATAGGGGCCTAACATGATCCTATGGGTTCAAAAGTATCACTCGTATGTACCCCATTTTTTGAGAAATGGCTTGTCAAAGTTCAACAATTTTTGAACTTAGGGCACTCAAGAGATGGCACCACAATAGTAGGACATTGAATGTTTGGGAAACTTACAAACCAAAATAGGACCATTCCTATCATAAAAATTCCCACCCAAAAATTCTTGAATTGATGGTTCATGGATACGACAAATAAAATGAGATTTACCCTATCTTGCAACTTTTCTTTGCACACAACTGACGATATTTGCATCAACAAAAAAGTAGTTTCCCTAAGAAAATGGCTTTGCCTCTTTAAAATATAAGATAGGTTATCATAGAGGAGCCTAACATGACCTTGTGGGTTCAAACAGATCACTCGTACATGCTTGAGATTCTAAAAAATAACTCGTCAAAGTTCAACAATTTTTTGAACTTAGAGCACTCAAGAGATGACACCACAACGATAGGGCATCAAATGTTCAGGCAACCACGAGACCCAACTAGGACCATGCCTAGCATAAAAATGTCCAACCAGATATGCCCATGTTGACGGTTCATAGATACGAAAAAAAAAAAAAGGTTTACCCTATCTTGCAACTTTGCATTACATGCGATTGAGGAAAATTTGCATCAACAAAAAAGTCTTTGCCCTAGAAAAATGTCTTTGCCTCTTGAAAATATGAGATAGGTTATTATAGAGGGGCTTGAGATGGCCCTATGGGTTCAAACGGATCATTCTTATGTCCCTCAAATTCCATGAAATAGCTCATTAAAGTTCGACAATTTTTTAAACTTAGGGCACTTACGAGATGGCACTACGAGGACAAGGCGTTGAATGTTTGAGTGACCTTGGGACCCAACTAGGACTATGCCTATCATAAAAATTATCACTTAGAAATGCTCATGCTAGCAGTTCATAGATATGAAAAACAAAACGAGATTTACCCTATCTTGCAACTCTGTATTGCAACTATTGATAACTTTTGACAACTATTGACAACTTTTCACCACTATTCACAACTATTCACAAATTTCACAACTATTGACAACTATTGACAACTTTTGACAATTGTTAAAAACTTTTGATAGCCTAAGTACAACTTTCTGATAAATTTTCCCAAGGAAACCAAATTCAACACTTGGAATTTAGATAATACCAATTGTTATTCATAAGTTCCATTTAATATCAAGATCATTAATCCATAATGGGCTAAATTATTCATAATTCAACCATTAATTATTGAATATACATTGTTCATGAGCTATTCAAAACATAACCATTCTTATTGAAATGAATATACATTGTTCGTAACTCAACAATTCTTAACATATTAATAAATTGTTAAATGTATGAAGATATACATACAATGAACAAATTAGATCGACTATCATCTTTTATATGTATCCAAATGTAGAATAATTTTTTTTACAAAATTATGGCATATATGCCAACTCAATAAGATTTATAAAAATGGCATATGTGCCAACTCAATAAAATGTAAAAAAATTACATATATGCCAAATCAATACAAGTTTTACAAAACTATGACATATATGTCATCTCAAGATCGATATGCAATGGCCACAACTAGCAGTATATAACTCTAAAAAATCCTATAGTTGTGGTGGATCATCAAAATTAAGCCTCTTTGAATTACTAGGTGGCTCTGTAGATGCTTGCAAAACAACAATTCCAACAACAAATTAGTTTACTTATGTCAATAATAATTTAGAGTTGTCAAATTAACATCAAAATAACTATAGTATACTATTATTTCTCTACAACTAAATTGTTGCTTACCTCATTTTGTGGGTTTTATGCTGAAATTTGTTCCACAAATGATGGTCCCCTTTTACACCTTCGAGTAACAGGAGTCCTACCAAATCGGTGAGGTAAAGGATCCATGTTATACTCATATTGTGAAAGAGGCTACACAAATTCAAATACAATTCAAATACAAGTCAATATAAACTATAAATATATCTACTTCTATTTAAAAATATATTTATAATATAGAATAAATGTGTATTGGAGTCTATGACGGTTCTCTTGTTGTCCTAAGAGGGGTCATCACTGATGAAATAGGCATCGATGTTCCCTATATGAAAAATGATAAGATTGTAATACAATGAATGTACATGTGCATATAATCATGAAATTGAGAAAATTTTAAAAACATATACCTCCTGCATCTCTTCTTCCAATGCATCATTAGGTGCATTCATCATTGTTGTAAACAATCCTAGCCATCATTATATATGTACAAGACAAAAGTTGTTAGACTCGATCAATCTAGATGAACATGTACATAATCATAATCATTTGAAAAAACCAAATCCAAATCATACTACAATAAAATGTGTAAGCTCTTAAAACTATTGTATCTTAATTAAAATTATGCTCAATTACCTTTTTTTGATTAGGCATCTTCGAGAATGTCCTTTGCAAAGGAGAAATCTCAACCACGGATGACATACACTAAAAGAGTAACATAATTAATATACATAAACATATAATGTTAACATAAATTTAACTAATTGAAATTCAAATGAGATGCATATTCAATACAAACTATAAACATGATGTGTACAAAGAAGAATACCGTATACCTCTCTAGGCCAAATAAAATGGTTGTTGTTGTGGCATCATGAACCTATGAAAGCTAGTCCACAATCAATGGTTGTCAAACCCCACACAAAGATACATTAGACAGATAATATGAATTATAAAATGTTAATTTGAGTTCAAGGTATTAAATTCTATTTTTACATGAATTGTAATTTTTTTTACTCTGATGAAGATACAAGTCCAAGAGTTATCAAAAGTGTGATGGATGACGTACCCAAATTTGTTACATCTTGAAATGCATTATGTTTGCATTAGTTTACTTTGAACTATAATTAAAAAATATATTTACACTTGGAAATTTAAAGTATTTAATAAATAAAACATTATAAATTCAAATCAACATACTAGACTAGCAATGACATGTTGCATCAGGTCATTAATGAGGGCCATGCCATCTAGTCCACCAGCCTCACAACTAGCCCCACAATGTTTGCACTGATGGTAGCTTGAACCATCTGTACATGCAATGTAATCTACCCCGTATCATATGTCGTAGTAGGTGATGCACTAGTGACCATTGGGCATGCTATCGGTAGGTGATATAGCTACAACACTATCGTTTGTTGTTGCACCATCATTTTGGCCAAGAGGGTGTGACAACTATGTCCCATGCTAGATAATGGTGTTGGTCAGTGACGCAACTACCTGAAGAGACTCCATCTCCGTAAACTCATTCAGGGATATAGGGACTATCACACACACCAAGGGTTTCAGAGCATTTTGTACGTGTAGAGCCCTTGGTCTATCTTGGAAAGGCCTCCAACTCTACCTTGCAAATCCCTCATATCAAAATAATTAGGGATCTCATTCAAAATGAATTTGTAGTATAGTTTCCTCAAAAAATATAAATGCCCCTCAATGTTAATCCAAGGAGGTTGGCCAAAAGCCATCCACCACCTATCCCAAAATTGTGTTTTCATGGCATTGTGATTACACCAATGCATATGAAACCTCTTTGAATAAAAAGGTAGGGTCTCCTGGGTTTGAGAATCGGTGAAAAGAGAAGATGTTTGTGACTTGCTTATCTCTTTATTCTATATAGCATCATATGAGAGACCTTGTGCGTAAAAGTTGCAACATGGGTTTCTATATGAACCCCATTTAGTGATTTGTTTTAAAACTTTGTCGATGCTATCTAACATGGTTTCTAGGGTTTTGAAAAGGTCTGCATGGTGTTGGTGCTCTTATATTTTCAATGTATCCACTAGGATGGAAATGGTTACCCTATTTTGTGCTAGAGGACCTAGTAAATCCCCGGGCTTGGTTTGGGAAGGGGTTATGAGAGGATTAGGAGTATTACGAGATATATTTTATTGACAGGTAATGTTTCCTTGAGAGGGTTGTTTCATTGAGCATTAGATATCAAATTTACAAAATAAAATAAAATAAATCAGAACATAAACAATTATAGTTAAATTTGAGACAAAAAACAAAAAAATGCATCAATAAATTGTAATCTTATCTCTTCGATGGCATGGCATTTTTTTTGGCCTATAGGACTCAAACTGTGATTAGGTTTTTTGTGCTGCAAACTTGGTCGTTGTAGTTTTTTGACTAGGTTGTGGGTAAAAATAATAATTTATAATTAAAAAATATGTATGGGGTTTCATTACTAAAAACACTGCTTATGTGTAACTATTCTTATTATTAATGTGTATGTGTTGTTTTTAATAATAAAACCCCATACACATATGCATTATGGTTCAAATTTTCCTAACCATAATGCGTACATGTTATTTTTTTCAAATAACTCGTATGTGTTACATTCATTTTTTGTTTTTTTTTGGAGTTTGTTCAATTTCTTGTTCACCATCTTGGTGCACTTACCCATCCATCAAAGATTCATCTCTAGGGAGGAATACCATGTACAAAAGGTAAAGTTACATTAAGGAAGTTGTTTGTGATATCATCTTCTTCCTCTAGGATATCCTTATGAGAGAGGCACATTTTAGGAGAACAATCTGAAACATCATTCTTCCAAACTTTATCCTTATGAGGGAGAGTTTTAAAAG
The DNA here is from genome assembly GCF_030272615.1 of Cryptomeria japonica. Classification (NCBI taxonomy): domain Eukaryota; kingdom Viridiplantae; phylum Streptophyta; class Pinopsida; order Cupressales; family Cupressaceae; genus Cryptomeria; species Cryptomeria japonica. Next base: position 609,547,940 of record NC_081407.1, read on the forward strand.
AATTGTTAATAATATTTTCTTGCACCAAAGTGTCCTCATGGATAGGGTAAAACTTGGGAGAGAGTAAATAATAGCTATGGATAAAAGGAATACCTAAGTTGTCATTATATTTATGAAAGGGAACATCATAAACATCTTTAATATAACTTGAAATTGAACTAGAAAAAGAAGATAATAATTCTATTTAATCAAATGATCGAACAAGATACTCATATACCATAATAATTAATAAAGATGTAAATAAATAAATATTGACTCAATTTATGCAAATTAAATAATGCACAATTAGATTTTAAATCAAAATTTATGCAAATGTGAAAAGAACCAGTTTCACCAAAACGTAATGTGTAAAAAAGGAGCAAGGTGTAAGTTGAGCCAAGATCTACTTTCACACAAAGATTGGAATACAAAGCCATAAAGATGTAATTAAATTTGGCTAACTCTTGTCAAAGAGAGCCAAATAGTACCTTAGGGCTTCTATTCCTTTGTTGCTTTGGAAAGTGTATGGATTTGAAATGATAGTAAAATAGAATCTAAGTATGATGTGAATACAAACTTAAAGGACTCTGATAGAATGATGCACAAACAAAAACTTTTCAAAGGGTACAAAACTAAAAAATAAATATAGAGGAGCACCTATGACTAAAATCTAGGGCCAAATCCACTAAATTGAGTCACCTAGAGTGCTTTGGTCTTCCAAATTTTGTGCACAATTAAAATTCCTTGATGCATTATGTTGCACTCCTTGTATAAGATCTACTCTTGAATCATTACTTTTGAATGAAATATGGAGAAGCTAGATTGGGATAATGATTGATTTATGAAATGAATTGAGAGGGATGTCATATAGGGAATTCATAACAAAATCACCTTTAGACCAACTTAGAATTATGATATTTTTGCACAAAATTAGATTTGAAAAGGATAGGCCTATCCTATTATCATCCCAAAATTTGAGAAAAAAAGCATAGGACCATGAGGCTCTAGGTGTCGTGGTCTCGACAGTTTCAACCCAACATTCTAGGGATGCAAGATAATATAGTTCTAATGCTGAAATTAAGTTTGTGCAATAATATATATTGTTTAGATAGGGGAAACATGTCTTGAGATTTAAAATTGGGCAAGAACAAAAATAAATTAGGATAATAAAAGATAAACAACACACCTAAAATTAAGGGCCCAAATAAGAGTGTGATGATGTATTAAAGAGAAATAAGGCTCATAATATTGAATTAAATATTAACTTAAATCAATGAAAGGCACCATTACGTATAGAGGAATGGGAAAAACTAAAATGAGTGCTAGGAGAGTGTGACATTAGACACCCTAATTAAAGGTGTAAAGTTTACAACACTATAAATGGTATGAAATTGCATGCTCCCTTAGAAGAAAAGGCAAACAAATAACATAAACTTAAATGACTACATTAGCAACAAAACCCTTTGTAGGATCTCATATAGGATGATGTAGACTTGATCTCATGAAGTCCATTAAAACATTAATGCAACACAATAACAATAACAATGAATGACACTTGATAAGATGTCTTAGTATGCTTGATGACAATGACCATATTTATTCGCTTAATAGTCCTTGATTACATGAATTGCTAGATTGATCATTAGAGTGTATAAATAGATCTTCAAAAGAGAAAGGGAGTCACATCTATATGTGTCTCACACTTTTTCACAGATCGCTTTTCAAGAGAGGCCACCAATAATGTTACAACTATTAAGGGATAAAATTGGCATTTAAATATTTTATTTTGGAGCCAACTCGGGAGGACACTAAAGCTAGGTGTTGGTTTCCATCCCTTTTTGGCTACATAAAGGGCTAGGAATTAGGAGCTATGAATGGTATACACTTCATGATGATACAGGTGGAGACTCATTACATTTTTATTTCACTTTAATACCATCAAATAATACTTTGTTTACTTCTTCTATATGTGTGTGTGCACACGTGCCCATGTTCAATAAGGGAAACTATGGTCCTGTCTTTAAATAACACTATGTATTAGATAAAAATGCTCCAAAAGTAGCCTAGCATATAAAAAAATTCAATAAAATAATATTAAATTAGGAATAACTATTAATACCTACCTTAACTAGAACATATCAATATACTAATAGAGTCCAAATCAAGCAGGTTGATTAATCCCTCCCATTCTTTTAATAGGAACTTGAGTTTAGTATCCCATTATTCTTTCTTCATTGTTGGCTTTTATTCCAGCACAAATATTGTCTTTCTTCTCTTTACTTGTGTAAAGCGGAAAATCACGATCGAACCCTAAGTGTTCCCCCCACCACTCCGAGGAGAGGGGAAGGAGGTCACTAGGGTTGACGGTTTTCACTTAGGGGAGACTTTACATTCAAAAGAGGGGTTGAAACCCACAAGATCCAATCCCACACAATGCAAGATTAGATTCTAAATGAGTTTCAAGGGTTAAGACAACAAGACTACCCTCTTTTGTAAAGAATGTAGATAGAAGGATTGAGCTAGGAATGCATGTAAAGTGAGAAAGATTCACTTATAAACAGAGATAGGAATATAGGATGAAGCTGAGGACTTGGAATTAGTAGTAAAATGTTGAGACAACGCTGTCCTACAAATTTGAGCAAAATTTGAAGGGACGATGGCGCCCGACGTGCACACGGTCCTCCGAAAAATTCGTGAAATGAAGGGGGATCTGTTCGTCTTTGCACAAGGATTCCAGATCTTCAATTACAGCTGCGTACCTGCAACCTACACACAGAAAAGAGAGGACGATTGGGGGGTTAGGGTTTAGGGGTTTGCCCTTAGGTCAAACCCCAGTTTTGGAATTAACCAAGAAATGAGAAATGCTGTAAATGTAAATGATTGTAATGTAAAACAAGTACTAGTACCTTGTTGTAAGAATGTTTGTATTCTTACATGTGAAGGTGTAGATGTTGTTGTATGTGATCTCCTCTTCAATGGTTGAATCTTTGTCTTGAATGCAAAACTTAGCCTTGAATGGAGACTTAGAATGATCAATTGCTTGAAGGAATGCTTGAATGCTTGAATGCTTGAATGTTTGAATATCATTTCTGCGTCTTGTACACATATGTCCTTCCTTTTCAAAATGGGAGAGGAAATGTAGTTTATATACTTGCCAATTAGGGTTGAAAGACTGATTTTTTCGACCTTAGGCCGACCAGGAAACATTATTTTCTAATTTGCAAACATAAAGACCCGAGACCCAAAAGAGACCGGGCCCAAATATAGGGCCAGGGACCAGGGCGCTGGGTGCCATGGTCCTAGGGGACCAGGGCACTGGGCACCCTAGTCCTGAAGGACCAGGGCACTGGGTGCCATGGTCCCACCTCCAGGGACAGCAGGGTGCAAGGAGGATCAGGCCAGGGTGCTAGAAAATGCAGTTTTTGATGTTATGAACAAGTTTCGGGGTCTCCATTCAGGTTCAGTGTTGCATCGCCATCATGAAGACCCAAATGCAGTTGAAATTGCAAGTGTTGCAATTTTAGGATGCTACAACTTGTTAGTTCCATATTTTACTTAAAGATCTTCCTCTTGTGGATTTTAGAATTAAAAAGAAAAATGTTTGTTGATAAGAATCTCATTAAATCCTTACTCATGCTAATAATCCTACCGATAGCTTCCTCATTTTTGTTAAATTTATTCATCATATTTTCCAAATTTCAACTCATTCTTTCTATTTAGTATCATAGTTCATATAGGTGATTCCCTTAGGCTTCTCAACAAGACCATAATCTAGATTATTATCATCATCAAGATTTACATAGGGATCTTAAGATATTTTCTCTTCCTCTTTACTAGACTAAGAATTCTAAATTAGAGTCTATGTTCTATTTTTCATCGAAGCCACTCATGTCAAAAACAAGGTAACTTGGATATTAAACATGTTCTTTTATTGGAGAATCACAGGAAAATCTTTATTACAAGAAATATCCTCAATAATTACCCTATTAGTCAATCATTCAAAAATATTCCTTGTTAAATTTGCTTCGTTATTCCTACAAAGTTTAGCTATGAAACTTAACGATTGATGAGCATCTTTAACATTCCCTTTTACATCTTGTTTTACAATGTGTCTAAAAACTAACTTTCTTCATAGAAGTATACTTCTTTCTTTTATGTATACACTTATTTTCAAATGCATGATTAATAGGAACATATATATAGGTTTTGCTAGGTTTTTAGCTGACTAAATTTGAGTGTGGAGGGTCTTTTGATGTAGTTATAGCTCTAACAAAAATGTTCTTATGTGTCACAAACTTTGGGAACTATTCCTTATAAGAGAAAGAATATCATTGTAAAGACAATTTCCGATGTGAATTGAACCATGAATGGATTGTTCTAAAATTCATTGAGAGTCATGGTTCCTTTGAAAGATTATCTCTCTCTCTCTCTATCTCTCCCTCTCCCCCTCACTCTAGCACCTCTATATTTTTATCTCTACTTGTATGTATCCCCCTCTATATCTGTCTATATCTCCCACTCCCTCTCTATATTTCTATATCTCCTTCCATTACTATCATATCTTTCTATTTTTTGATCTATTTTCTGCTCCCCTCTCTCTTGCTCTACATTTTATTCTCTCTATCTATATTCTTTAATCTACCCTATCTTCCCTACCTCTATTTATCCATCTCTATCTATGTCTATCTATCTCTTCATCTCTACCTTACTATGTGTTTATACATACATACATACATATACCTCCACACATATCTTCCTCTCTCCCTTACAAAAGATTTGAATAATGAAAAAGATTATATTAAAATAAATTTTGGTGAGAATTTTCAACAACGACTGAACCAACCATTGGATGTTTAACACTGATCAATTGTCACAAGTATTAAGATGGAATTCATATTATATATATTTCCAAATTTTACGTAAAGTTACACATATCTTATAAATTACGGAAATCATGAATACCTTTAATCTCGGGAGTGATAGGAAGAGGCTTGTTGTGTAGTTCGATCAGCCTGTTCAACTTTATCGTGGAAATTGGCATACTTTTGTAGTCTTACAAAGTCAATTCAAATGCGTTCGTTGTGTTGTGAAGAAGTTCTTTCTTAGAAATGTCATACAAATTAACATACATGATCGTTTCCCTATTATTTTCTATGCTTATGGAAAAAGCTAACAATACTTTTGTACTCTTACGAAGTCAGTATAAAAGTTTCGTCGTGTTGTGAAGAAGTTCTTTTTTAAATATCGTCACAGAATTTGATGTGTTGTCGTGGAAGGGCCGTGATTCACGAGATACGACGGAAACAATGATAATTTAATCAGATTTGTATGCGTATAGAACAGGTATAAAAGCTGACTGTGTCGCTATTCTTTTCCAGTCAAGCACAATACCTCGCATCTCCTCACATCATCGAGTCTAGGCATTTTTATCAGCTCCTCCTCTCCTGTTTACCGACATCTCTATGAAAGATGGTGAAAACTAACGAGTGCTTGTTTTTATTTATTTATTTATTTTTGTTGTTTAAGGGTTTTGTACCAAATTTACATAACTATTTAGTTATTCAAGTTTTATATTGAAATCTTTTTGGTCGAGAGATAAGGGTATCATTCAAAGTTTGAGAGATAGAGGGGAGGATAGAGATAAGGAGACATAAAGATAGAGAGATAGAGAAATAGGGAAGGAGGGTGAAAGAGAGGAGAGAGGGTGAGAGGACATAAGGAGAGATAATCTCTCAAAGAATTCATGACTCTTAATGAATTTTAGGACAATTCATTCATGGCCCAATAGACATTAGGAAACATATCTTCACCCTGACATTCTTGTCCTTATTAGGAGTGTTTTTGAGAGTTTGTTGCACCTACTTAGATATTTTATTTAGGTCTATAGTTAGATATTTGGCTAAGTGCACCAAGTTGTGTTACCAAAAAGGTGCCACTTTTTATATTTTCATAAAATGCGTCATTGACATGAAATGGTCATCCAAACCTGTGAGTTGGATGCCCAAGGCAAATCCAACCCATAGAATTGGTACTTTCAAATGCAAACAATTTGGCGAGCGCCAAATATGGCACTTGCCCTATTTGGTGATCGCCAAATTCAAAAGGTGCACTTTGCACATTTGATGAGTGCTAACTTTGTCGCTCACCAAATGTTTTACATTGGCAAAATTGAAGGAGGTGTTGTGAATGGCTAAATGTTCCGATTTGGACACACGTTACACCTAATCCCCAAAGAAGAATGTATACATTTCAATATGTCTTTCTCATTTCTTATACATTAAGTTATATTTCATGTATATGTTGGTTGGATGTTGAGAGTGGATTCAAGTCTCTAAGAGTTGTAATGTAGATTCTATGTTTTAGAAGATCATATAAATTTCACACAACCAAATTTTAGTAATTAGCATGCTCCTATGAACATTATGTCACTCTCTCTATCTCACTCTGTTTATCTCCCTCAAACTCTAGACCTATAGATCTCTCTCTATCACTCTTTCTATGTCCCCTTTCTACTTCTCCCTATCTCACTCTCTCCTATATCCCCCAAGATCTATCACTACCTCTTTACCTCTCTCTCTTTCCCTTTACTTACTACTATATGTCTCCTCTCTTTTTACACACCTCCCCCACACTCTCTCCCTACCTCTATTTCTCCAATTCTATCCCACCATCTCTCCTTGTCTACCTCACCTTCTCTCATTAGCTACATATCGATCCCTCCCTCCCTCCCTCTCTCTTCTTCTCTCTCCCTCTCTTATTATTTATCTCCCCTTTCTCTTCATTCTCTTGGTCACTACCTCTCCCTCCCACCCTCTCTTTCCACATCCCTAGGTCTCTCCTTAGCTCCATCTTTACCTCTCTACATCTCCCTCCCTATCTCATTACCACCTTCTATCCCCCTATACCTCTCTCACACTATCTCTCCCCTAAGTCTCTCACCTCTCTCTCCCTAGGATCTAGGACTTATATCTCTCCCCTCTCTATTTCTTTACCTCCCTCTCCACCTCTCTCCTTGCCTCCTTACCACT